>NC_141244.1:3763180-4017573 GCF_054856555.1 Leptonotus elevatus | reverse complement strand
GGTTGGCAAATGGATTATAAAACTATCAGACACAAACGAAAAACATCGATTAAAAGGTTCTTAAACCAACCCTTCAGAGAAAGTCAATGTTTTTGTTCATGGCATTTTAAGGACATTATCTTTTTTTTTCTTCTTACACATCAAGTCATCTGAGTTGTCCTACTTTTCCACCTGTTGGTCACTGAGTTGCTGAAACTGATTCATTTGATTTGAATATCAAGCGATTAAAAGTCTCTCACCTCTTCCAGCAGTCGAGTGACAGCGTCAATGTCACTGTAGGTCTTTGTCATCTGTCCAACTCTATCAGCACAAAGCACTGCGCAAACAAGGAAAGGTTTACTTGCACTTTAAATGTTAACCACCCCCAACCTTCAACGATATCACTGCAAATAACAAATTAATTTAAAAAAGGCCAAGTATACTGTATATCTACAACAATAATTATGACTAACCGTTGCTCCCTCATCGTCAGTGGCGTTCAGAGGAATAAATATAATAAAATAACAGTAATATGTTTTACTGTATTAATTTATTTTACTAATACTCGGTTTAAGTATTTGCAATCTTCACAACACCATTTGAGCAAATACAGCATACAGTGTATATTTAAATTAATCTAGACAATATTTCATATGTTCATACTACTGTCTTAATGAGTGTACTGTAATACTAAAGCCTGTATCACACTGAGGGATGAACATTTGCAACGCTAGAGAATGTTGATTTCACGTCAGGGTTCGTTCAAGGTTGCAGCGTTTTTCTAAACATTCTCTAAACATTTTTAATGGCTCTGTAAACAATGGTTTTATTGTCGCAAGGACATTTTAAACATCTGTCCTTGAGCGAACCCTGATGTGAAATCAACATTCGTTAGCGTTGCAAACGTTTGCCCATCAATGGGATAAGGGCTTAAGGTCACTAGCACAGTCACTGACTGATTAATATTAGTGTTCAATTAAGTTATCCCAAAAATAAAAGTTGAATTCTATCAGTATATGTCAGACCTGCAAACCATTAATGTACCTATCATGGTACTTAGCATGTGTTGAGTAAAATGTTGTCTCTCCAATATATTCAAGGTATGTGGTATCTTGCTGTCTGGATGTTAAATATCATATATTACCACACTATTTAATTTACTTAAAAGAGATTTCCAGTACAGTACACTGTACATTGTACACTTAAGTTACAGACCCGATCCAAGATAAGCAGAAGAAAATGGATGGCTGGATGGATGGATGAATGGTTACAGGGACATGTTAAGTTGGGGGCCTTCAAAGATGCAAAACAGAGGTGGAAAATGCAAATAAAATATTTTCCTTTGCTTGTGTGTCACAGTTGGACCAGGTGCTCTTTTTTTAAATCACCAGGACAACACTGAAGAGAATTAGCTTGAAAACAAAATTAACAAATGAGGAAGGAAAAACTACCTAATAAAAGAACATACTTAAGGGCATAGGTGGGTTTACAGGTGTTATGCTCATCATTGAAGACACCTGTGACCTCAATTGTTTAGTTACTTGTAATTTCATATGTAAGTCGATGGATGTTTTCTTGGTGTTTTACACACAACATATACAGTAATGGAGTTCTGTAAGTCAGTACTTTCTCCTTTTTCAAACAAAATGAAGAAGAGATAGGATAATGTATTTGAGTCTAACAAAAACGGTAATGAAAACTTTGTTTTGTGTTACTATATAATTAAATCCTAACGTAAACTATTTGGTTTGGCTGACTGCTTTACAAGAGCTGAGACAGTCTAGAAATATGGCCACTGGACAACAGACATACATAGGTACATACTTACATAGGTAAGTTCAAGGAAAACAAACACTAAGACAACAAACACAATGGTGATAAACCAAGAAAGCAGATGAAAGAATGCAAAATATAGTCGCCCATGTCAATTTACTGATTGGCCGTGAATGATAACATTAATTACAGTATGTCTACAAAACACAGACACTGATTATAAAACACATTACCACTTTCAGGTCATACCGAGTTATCAAAAAGAAGAAATACCATAATATGTTGACATGCTTAGCACTGTACTGCACTTCATTAAAACAAAGATTCTTGCTAAGTTGTAGCATTGTGACAGGTGGGTTGAAATTCCAACATGTTTGAACATTTAGCAGCTAGATGTGCCACAAAGTGTGAACAAATGCAGATCAAATATTGTTAATTTGCCGTTGAAGAAAAAGGATCTTCAAATGCCAAATAACAGAGCCACAGTCAAGACTCGCAGAAAACTGCACCAACAAATATGATACATTGCACTTTATGCATAGCAGTCACAAAAGACATCAAAAATAATCTTTAAAACCAGAATCCCTTCTCTGCAACAAATATCCCAGGTCAGAAAAAGCAAAGAGCACTTCTAAACAATAGCATGAACCACGAGGAACTAATTCTAAGTACAAATATAACAACAGACTACCTTCAGAAATAACTTGTTGCTCTTCATCCATCTCATCGACCTGCACCTGTTTGAGCTCTCCCTGACTTGCAAGTTGTTCAGAATCCATTTCCTCCTCTTGTCCTGTGCTTCCTTGTCCAGGCAGATGAACAAATTCTGTATCGTCATGTTTCCAACAGTCCGCTCCATCGTCAGAACCATTAAACGGAAGAAGCGCCATCCTACACTCAAGTGCTAACTGCTGAACCACAATGGCTGCAGGTGCAATTCCATTGCGCATACCTGTGTTGCAGACATTCTACTTCTTTATATACAAAATGTGCAAAGTCCATAACAAACTCTAGGGTTAGTATGAAGAAGCAACATTTATTTCGAATTTCTGGGAGTATGGTCAAAAGTGTCGACTCTCCATGGCACATGGTTGAAAATGTTGTTCCGTCAAGCACAAAAAAAACGTCAGCTATGTGAGCTCTTAAGCCTGTCTCATGTCATTTGTGCCCGCTAATGGTGTGTGTGTGTGTGGGGGGGGGGGGTATTTATGTCGGTGACAATCAGACAACCTGACTCCTCCCCTCTTCTGTGATTGGTCAGTCAATGGCTCATGCTCAGATGGGGTGTAAACTGGCACACAGAAAGACTATTTTTCATCCTGCCATCAAATATTAAAGATGAAAAGAATTTCATATCAATAACATCTTTATGCACATTTAGGTGTTCAATTTAGGTGCTTTTGACTTTCCAGATAACTCCCCTAGAGACTAAAATGTTTCGTAGGTGTATGAAATATGAGAAGGACCAGCTCTTAACCCCCCTAAAGTGAAAGTAACTTGGTACAGTCGTGTTCAGTCTCTCTGGTGACAATAGTGCCAGCAAACAATAAGAGTCATGCACCTGTTTCCAGGGTGTGGCCACACAGTCTTTAGTGGTCAAGGTTATGCTCCGTACATGTCAAAGCACAAACTGTACTCCATAAATGAATGTGGGTCGCATCCTAGGAGCCCAACTTTCTGCTCATTAGCGCCTGTTAATTACTGAAATTGCTCTATAAACTGACGCCAGCTTAGCGAGTTCCCTTTCGCTTGAGTAACTCAACTCAATAGCAGTACACTAGATGTAATGGTGCAGGCAACAAAAGAGTGCCGCACAATTTGTATAGTGATTCACCTTGACATTTGTTTTTCTAGTCACTAATACTTTTTCTTGTATTCCAAAAGCCTTTTTCTTTTCTTATGCTTATACAGATTATTTTATTATTAAAACCTACTTAAAACCACTTGTCATGGTTAGTTATACACAGACAAAATTGTTGGTACTCCTCTGTTAATGAGAGAAAAATAAACACACATTGGTCACACAAATAAATTAAATCTGACAAAAGTAATAATAATAAATAAAACATAAATGACAATTAAACAGTGAGTATAAGATATTGCTTTTGAATTGTGGTACTTAAAAAAAACAACAACTCATAAGGCCTGGACAAAATTAATGGCCCCTCTAATATGCATGTTGCAAAGACAGTTTGTTATGGAATTGTATGCTTTTATGTGAATTTGACCAGTCAGACGCAAATTTATATCGTCATCCAATAGTTGAACATTATGTAGGGCAATTACAATTAACTAAGAATACATTGCACTTGCTTATTTTGCTGCATCAAAAAATTTAATTTCATAATGTCATTTCTTTAGGTATATGTTAAATATCGCAATCACAATATTCAACAACAATATCACATATTGCATGTTTTTCCAATATTGTGCAGCATTAGTTTTGACCATAGAGACATGTTAAACGAAAGTATTTCCTCTAATTAGACTCACAGGTGTTTTCACAATCACAATAATCAGTGAGTCTAAAGAGTAAAGTAGTCACTGTGCTGTTTGGCAACTTGATGTGTACCCTTATCTTAATGTTTTGCTGCACAACCTTTTGAGCATATCACTGCAATCAAATGATTACAGTAACCGTCAATGAGAATTTGACACTTGTTAACAGATATATTAGCCCATTCCTTGTAATCAAACTGCTTCAGTTGTCTCAGGTTTGAAGTTGTGCCTTCTCTAGAGGGCATGTTGTGTCTCCTACCACAGTGTTCTTTAATTCTAATACAATAGTTCATTTTTAAAGTTATGATCGGTTTGATCTGGTTTTTCCCCTTCCAAAGAAATGGTTCGGCTTTTGGGCCTCTGCTACGATACTCAATTATCAAAGCTAAATGATGTTGTCCTGTTTATCTGATATATTGCAACTAGATTCCATCACAACAGGGTCTCCATTTGGCTACCTTTAAACATTTTGCTCGGGAAACCCCTTCTTGCATCGCTACTCCATGTCGCTACAGAAACTACTGTTGCTATACCACCTGCTTCTAGCTCTCCCAGCAGCCAGCCTCTCCAGTCACAACAGCAGCCTGTGAAATAATGCCTGGTAGGGACTATACACCAACAACTCGCACGCGCGCATAAGTATGCTACTGGACTGCCGCTACTACAACTGGTTGTACCAACTATGCTTTTCTCACTAACATTTTCTTAAAAATAAATAAGAAAATACAAATTACCACTATGAGGATAATAGTGTAAAACGTTTTTAGCATGGATACCCACAATTTTGGGGGGCGTATTTATACGTAGGCACAAGGAAAATCCAACTACTAGAGGGCAATTTTGCATATTATATTCAAGTGCATGTCATACTCGAGAAATTACAGTAACAAAGTTGCTCAAGTTACCTTTGACTAATTAACACACATTTAATTATAAATATAAAAAAAACAGCTAGGAGGGAGACCATTGGTTCTGCTAAAAAGAAGTGTATTGAGTTATTTTAAAACAGTCAATAGATTGTGGTGCCCTCAGTGTTCCACAGACGTGGGGCAGTAGCACAGAAGGCCCTATCTCCCATGGTCATCAATTTAGTCCTGGATGAGTGGAGGAGGTTTAAGTGGTTAGAGCGGTGGGAACGTGTTGTGTTTTGTGGACTGAGGAGTTCTTTGAGGTAGAGGGGCGCTTGACCATAGAGGCATTGGTGTGTGAGGAGTAAAACCTTAAAAAATTAATTGTGTAGTCAAAACTAAATTAAAAAGAGTTTTTGGTCAATTCATGTAGGTGCAAAAGTAAGTGAACCCTGAGCTGCATTGCTCAAAACAAGCAGTCAAGTAGGATCAGATAGGACAAATTAATAGCTAAACTAACCACTGAAATGGACCAATGAAATGAGAGGTTTAGCAAAGAAATTGTGCATCACTGACTGAAACAGGGACAAAACCACATCACTTTAGTCTTACCCAGGTGAACCCATACAGGTCAGTCATGCTGAGAGGAAGAGAACTCTCAGGAGACCTCAGGAAGTGGGTAGTGACAGCACATCTGTCTGGGGAAAGCTATAAAGTTATCGGAAATTTTTTTTGCTTCATCATTCCACTGTGAACCAGATCATCTGCAACTGAAGAACACTGAAAATTACTACAATCCAGGCTAGAAGTGGATGACCTAAAATATCAGCAAGAACCACAAGAAAAAGTCAGTCAGGTAAAAGGCCAAATCGAACATCACATCAAGGGATTTGCAGACCTCTTTTGCTGCATCTGGGACACATGTGCATGCTTCAACAATCAGAAGAAAAGTCAACCGACAAGGCTTTCATGGAAGGCTTGCTAGGTAGAAGCCTCTGCTCACAAAAAAGTTCAAAGGTGCCCATCTAAATTTTGCCAGAGTACCTGAACAAACCTGAAGCTTTTTGGAAGTCCCTTCTGTGGACAGATGAGTCCAAAATTGAAATGTTTGGTCACAACTAAAATAGTCATGTTTGGTGAAAAGTCAACAGTGCATACCAGCAAAAGAACCTTCACCCTAGAGTGAAGCATAGCGGTGAGAATGTTAAATTCTGGGCTGGCTTTTCATCCTCAGGACCTGGACAACTCCACTTAGCAGAGGCGGACTTACCATTAGGCAAACCTAGGTTTGCCTCACGTTAATAAAGGACCCCATAAAATTCCTCATACACCAATATAGTTTTACTTCTTTACGCACATTAATTATGTTTTTGATCCAAATCATTTCGCTAAAATGCCAGCAGAAGGCTTCTTGTATCATATGTCTCTTGCCCCCCAGTTTCCACTAATGGATCAGTCCATTTTACTGCGCATGTGCATGCGCAAAAACAGAGCGGAAGGGCGCGAAGTGACGGCATGAGCGAGACTGAGAAGAAAGGAGAACATAAAAAATGTAATGACGTTATCCGAGTGGGGCCGAAAAGAATGAGGAGGAAAGCAAAAAGTTGATTCCCAAGTTACCAAAAATGATGATTAATATTTTGACTGTGTCTATGGCAACTTACAGCCAGCAGCAGGAACAAGAACCACGCCTATAGCTGTTCAGCTGGTGACATTTGCCCTGTATTGATAAGTATTTCTTCATCTCATTAAACTTGGGAGGGCCCGTTATCGTTGCAGCATAACAACGGTTGCTATTTTTAGAACAAGCCGGGACATGTACGTCACTACCCTGGCTACATGGCATTTTTAAACTCATTTTAAATGAATTTATGTACTGTTGGACAGTTTAAACAATATTCATGTATTTGTAGCATAACTTGTTCCTCCTGTGAGTTGCAGCCAGCCTGTTTTTAGGCTTGTCATGATGCATTTTCCAAACTGGCTTAGAGTGATTTCTTTTTTTAAGTTTTGTCTTAAGAAGTCACCCATCAAAGGAATATTCTTTCACTTAAACATTAAATCATCATTTTAGGGATATATGGTTTTCGCTGAGCAGGAAGGGTTTGAAATATGTAACCTGCAACATAATTTACAGTGCTCAGCGTACATTTTGGTAACATTTTAAACAATATCTCAATGAATACAAAAACAAACGGGAAAGTATTTTCTTTAAGTAACACCCATTTATAATCAACTGTCTGCTTAACACCTGTGTAATGAATAATGAGACTCACCTGTAGACACTTGTAGTCTAAAATTTGGGCTTTTTGGGCTTTGCTTCAGAGACGTTCTGTGGGGTGTACTCATTTTTGCAACACCCTTATTTGAGTAAAACTGAAAATGTTGCTCTCTATTTCATATTAACCTTACTTTCATGTTATAATCCAAACAGATGTACAAATTTAGTCTTGTCATCATTTTAGAAATTGTTTTTGTGTTCATTGACATATTGTTCAAAGTGTTATTTTTCAATGGGGGGTGTACTCATTTATGCTGAGCATTGTACAATAGTGGAGTAGAGAGTGCAGTATTTGCCTCAGAGATACAGCGGAGCAGACAAAATCCTCACATTTCTACATTAGCACTTTACAATACCACTGAATAAGAAGCATTTGTTTCACAATGAGACATGGATGTGCTGTGAGAGTTCCAAAATTATGTTATGCAATTTTAAGGGAAAATACTATATTGGGATTTATAGGTCTGCCTTTAAAATAATCTGTCTTTTTTGGGAGGGAATATATATATATATATATATTTATATGTTAGCATTTCAGCATTTTCCCCCTTGAGTAATACAAACACATCAATAACAAACACATCAACGCAAGAATTCAAAAAGCAGAATCCTTTGTCTTGATGGAGAATTTGTTTAGTTTGTAGTACTATTTTTAAAGCATAAATAAGTACAAAACTAAATTGGAAAAAATAAAAAACACTACACTGACTGATTAAAAACTGTGGATTGGTGGGGCATGGGCCAGGGATAAGCACTTTTTTTTTTTTTTTTTTAAATAAGTGTGGCTTTTTCAAGGTTTTTGAATACTACCCCGACATTATCAATCAGAGGTGGTTAATTTTCGAGTTTGTACCATATCATATTCAGAGACTTTTTAAAGAAACAGCCCGACAAAAAACGTTTAAAAAACTATGCAGACTTGTGGGAAATGGTTTTAGGTGGTGAATAAGACACATTTCTTAACTCCAGGGCAATCTCCATATCCTCCCTCTTTGCCAGCCAAAATCTAATCTTTCAATTCTAATTGAATGCAATCAATGCCATTCATTTGAGTTGAGTTGATCAGGTGTCAGTTGCCAGGTTGCTATTGATAGTATGCAAATCAAAGGACTAAATAAAAGCCAACCTGCTTATACATGCCTCTCCTTTTTATATCTCAGACTAGCACAAAAATTGGCAGCTTTAGTCCTGTGGCTGTATTTTGCAAAACAAACAAACATAAAAACTGCACATCATTTTAGTGTCAAGTACCACTGCCATATAATAACCCAGGTAAATATTGCTCCTTAGTTGAAATGTTTGGTGCATTCACAATTAGTAGTAGCCTCAACTGAATATTATTAAGCAGATCACATTTCGGGATGGAGTGGGGTAGAAGAGTCTACAATACTTCCAGTTGTTATGTAACATGTTTTTACACAGACATACTGTGCACGCAACATTGCAATTCTCCTTCAGCCAGCGTTCTTTAAATAAAAAAAATCTAAATTATTGCATCATTGCATTGATCAATAAATTGATAAAAATACAATACTGTTGAGGAAAAAAAGGTAATAAAGTTGATTAGAAGTAATTGATTACATAACGGAAGCAAATGAAACAATCTAGTGAGTGCAGAAGATGCACAAATTGAACAATGTAAGAATATGACAAAGGGAGGACCAGAGATAACCACTACGATCCCCAACCCACAACATTTGGTCAGTCACACAGGTCACATGACCAGGTACAGTCAATCAAGCGCGTGGTTCTTCTATGCATCAATTTGTCGAATGATTAGAGCAAGGTTAAGTATAGTTTTACAGCCACACGACTGCACTTCTACACTATGTCACGATGTAAATGTTGGCACTAAGGGATATGTAGATGTTTAGATGCTAAACACAACAGTATGCCCACAGAGTCAAGAGTTGCTCACAATGACTCAGCTGCCTCTAAAACCAACAGTCTCAAATCTAATTCTGCTGCCCGTGGTAAATGTTAACGCAATATCCAGTCTTATGTAATAATTATAATACTACACCCCCCCCACCCCCCCAAAAAAAACTGTACTGTAGTTTAATAGATAAACATTAATCCTGCTCTTTGCCTCTCCTCCCTTTATCATGCATATAAACAACCAGAGGACATGTGGTTATCAAACAGCATTATAACACACATGCAGAAGGGGTTACACTGAGGTCATCCGTTCTGAATTAATCCCCTCTGTCTTAATATGAGAATTCAAAATAAAGGAAAGAGACAGTTTGCAATTACTCTATAGTTTACTACTTAACTCTAGTGCATTATCTGACACAAAGTATATGATAAATTGTCACGTGTGAATTTACAATAACATCCGTCCTGCTTACAGTTTGCCAAGATGCCACATACAACACACAAGACTGTCTTACCATCAGTACACTCTTCATAGTACCAGTCCAATTCATAGTAGTCAGCCCTCACAAATCTCTGGCCCCGTCTCTTCATCCTCACTGCTCAGAGGCACAGTTGTATTGTGTTGTCTCCAATAGCTCCGATCTCTCCAACACCCCAGCATGCTCCGAGATGACCAGTTGTCACTGGGGTCTTATATACTTTAATATGGAATCCGTCTGTCAATAAAAGGTCTAGTTCTGCTACCCCAGAATAGTTTGTGGTAACTAGCTGGACTCGCTCCAATTTTTCGCAGGTCCTTTTGCTCCCACACTCATTAGCAGCTTGCTGTCAGGGTAGTATGCTCCATATTGTTGCTGGTGTTCCCAGATCTGTTATCTGTGTCACCAGTAGTCTTGAAGTCTCACAATGTGTTTCAGAAATAAGTGTTAGCATCCTTTCATCTGTCTTTGCCTTTCTATCTAGTGAGTCCATCTTTTTGATCGTTATACAGTTTTCCAGTCACTGGAGATGTGTCTGTATATTTTCTCGTCCCCATCCATCAATGGTTTCCTGTTGATATATCGTCCAGTCTGCCTCATATCAGCATCTTGTCTTGTAATTAGTTAATACAGCATTGCCACCTTCTCTTTTGCAGCATTCCCTGCTCAGTCCCAGCACTTGCTCTGCACGTGGACCACTGCATCTTTTACAGTGACTCAATAAATCCAAAGATGCAGACAGACAGAGCAAGCAGCAGCAGCAGTCACGGGTTTTGCAGCAGAAACGATGACACAGTGGAGTGGGCCAATTCTAACAGCCAATGAGAGGGGGCATTGCCATCTTCATGCCTCCCACCGATGCTACGTCAGCATAGCTCTACCACCTACTCCCTCTCCCCTAACTTGCCCTTGTGAGTGGTTGCTATAGCAGCAGGCTGAGACTCTAAGGCCCATGGCTGAGCATCATGTAGAAGCAACGTGGAGCTGGAATAGATGACGTGGACTACACATACTCAACAACCTAAATATATCATTACATAATAAGATTTAAAAGAGTATTAATGTCATATTTTACAACATGCCGGTACATGGCTATCTCTGCTCTTATCAGCTAACTTTCTAATATTGAGCCACTACATACTCTATTATAACGTTACATTAATATTTGTCTACTCTACCATTTTAATTTATATACACAAAGTATATACCCACAGTAAAATATTCCTCCACAATCATTACAGCTCTAGTACTGGAACTGTTGTATTTACTGCACAGCGACTTAATGTTGTGGCCAAGGAGAGTACATATGAAGCAGGGATGTCAAACATACGGCCGGATCAGGCCCACAAAGAGATTTAATCTAGCCTGCGAGATGATCTTGTTAAGTAAAAAATAAATAAATTGTAGTGTCGGACCAATTTATCAGACGGCAAAAATCACAACATATAAATTCGTAATTTCACAAGCAATCTTCAGATGAGCAATGCAACTTTTACACGGAATTGACCTGGATCACATTATTTTACACACGGTTGACATGGATTAACGTCCTATAACTTCATTAACTGCACCACACAATGCATTCTGGGAACAATATACAGTACAGGCCAAAGGTTTGCACACACCATTTTATTCAATCCATTTGCTTTATTTTCATGACTTTGTACATTGTAGATTCTCACTGAAGGCATCAAAACTATGACAACTAACGAACACGCGGAGTTATGTACTTAACAAAAAAAGGACAAAAAAATTTCAATAAGTACATAAATAAATAGCCACCCTTTTCTCCGAATTTTTTTTTTTGCACGTTCTTGGTATTTTCTCGATGAGCTTCAAAGGGTAGTCTTTAAGAAGTTCCCAGAGGTAAGAATGCCAAGAGAATGCAAAAAAAGTAACCAGAGCAAAATATGGCTATTTTGAAGAATCTATCATATAATACATGTTTTGAGTTATTTCACCTTTTTTTTTTCCTGTTAAGTAAATAACTCCACATCAGTTCATTCAGAGTTTTGATGCCTTCAGTGAGAACCTACAAAGTAACCAGTCATGAGAATAAAGCAAATGCATTGAATAAGAAAGTGTGTCCAAACTTTTGGCCTGTACTGTATATATGTAAAACCGGTAGATATAACACGCCTGGAACTCATACGGAGAAAGTGTTGCCACGTTACATTTGTGTCATTTCTTTGGAACAACATATTTACAGTTGAGCCCTGCTATTTAGAGTTAGCCTACAAATAGCTGTCTATAAGTGACAGCAATTGTTTTTAAGTTACCATATATAGTACATGACTTTACCGGTCCGGCCCACTTGTTAATTTTCCTCCATGTGGTCCCTAAGCTAATATGAGTTTGAAACCACTGGTATAAAGTATTAACATATTTATTTGAAATCTTAATTGAGTTACTAGATAAACGTGGTTCGTGGATGTTTGGTATTTATCAAGATATTGACTGGAAACTTATGAGTCATAACCTAGTGGCACAGACAACATGTGACATCCAATCCTTATCAGACAGCAGGTTGCATATTACAATTTGCATAATTTTGTAAGGGATACAATTCTGGATATGCTATATTGCTAGCTACAATCACTGGAAAAATGATCAAATAAATGGAAGTTCAGGTGGCTGAGTAAAAGGATTAAAGATACTGACCATCAGTGCTCACGCAAACTGACACTAGTGTGTTGACATCTGACCATTTGTTTGAAGGTATGAGGAGCATGGCTCCAACAGGGGTGAAAAACAACCACTATGACTAGACATACAACAGTACAAAATATAAATTAATTTGTTAAATATAATTAAAAAAAAAAGTCAACTGTTCTCTTGTCGTCACTCGTCAGTCAGACAAAAACAAGAAAAGTAAGGTCAATATGCCCATGCTAGTATGTCTTGGAAAAAATGAGTTACTCTGAGTAGATGCTATTTATACAATTGCTGAGCTAATTATAGAAGCAAATTTACACCAGAGTCACTGTTCAAGTAGACGTGGCCTAAAATAAATTATGAATGATGAATTTTTTTTTCTATTTCCTTATGTGAATGGTATTTTGTGTGTGCATTGTGATTTATGTAGAGGAAAATATATTGCTAGTATCTAGAGAGAGAGACAGAGACAAAGACAGAGAGATAGGCATACAGAGGGAGAGAGAGTGAGCAGGAGAGAGATTGTTGTGGCAACAGTGAAAGAGCAGTTGATTATACAAGTTCCAAGCAGCTAGTAAGTGAAGGTCAAAGTGAACCACAACTTCCTCATTTATGGACTTGAACTTTAAGATCTGCGCCTTTATGGAAAGTCTTAGCACATTTTACAGTGATCACCATGATAATCATGGAGTATAGAAAATACATACACACTACATAATACACGTGAAAAGAGAAGCACTTACAAAAGTACTTGAGTGTCTCCTCTATCTGTTCTGTAGTCAGGTCGAAGGAGGAGTTCGGGTCCACCAGAGGCGTGTGCAGCCAATCATCTTGCTCGTAGCCGAAGATTGTGTCGGCCCTCAGCTTGTAGACTGGCAGCTGCTCCTCCAAAAGGCTAATAATCTCAAGTTCCGGCAAATCAGTATTGTTACACACGTCTGGAAAGACACACACAAAGTCATTGTTTTTTCTTTTGTTTGTTTGTTTGTTTGTTTTGTTTTGGTGGGGGGAAAATGCATTGTAAATTTATATGCAGTATATTAAAAGCATGGCCATGGCACTGTGACGTCACATGGCACTTATTATAGTATTCCAATGCAATTACAGTAACAGTTCTGTGCAGTTACAAAATATAGCATAGTACACCATCTAGTGGTAAAATGTGAAAATGCTTGCATGAAGTGAATGCATTCTCTGAATGTTTTCATTCTCTTCATGCAATCATTTTCATTCTCAGTCAATGCTTACTTTTGATTTACTCCAGGTTTCTTAGAAACAGAGCACCCTTACAGTTTAATTCTTGTACTTACCTGAACTATTTTAACACATAATACCTATTTTAATAAGTATTAAATCACAGTATATAATTAGCATGAAAATATCTATTTTTTGGAAAGGCAAACAAACTGACAGCAATCATCCACAAAGCCTGTGGATTTATTTTGGGCTTCTGCGCCCTCCATTTAAAATTATACAATGGTCTGATCTGATGCAGTGGAAAAAAAGAGCCATACTGAGCTCTCAGTTATGTGCATCTGTTCACAAATCAGTTCACCGTGTTATTAAAAATATCACTACATGGGGCCTGTTTAGCGGATCGTCACTGCTATGCCAGAGTTTCTTTTTGTGGGGGCCTGATAAAAAACTATAATGATCCAGTATAAATGGAGAGTACAGATTCTAATAAATAGCTTTTGGTGTCCTACTGCTTTTGACAGTTTTTTTCCTGCTGTTATAGTGTCCTCATTTATGTCTGTGTACATGCTCTTTAACAATGCAGTCACACAATATGCTCATTCAGGCTGAAAGCCTGACTGTGTTCAAGAAACATACAAACATGCGCACAGCAGCTCAATCCTTCAGCAAATACAACCAATAAGATTTTATCACAGTGTATTCAGTTACAAAGCGCTGGCTACCCAAACCAACTATTTTAGGATTCGGAAATCTGAAATCATGATTGATGATCCCAAAATGTGGTTTGATGGCAAAATCTAATCTACACAACAATTTAAGAACCAAAACAAGACCTGTATCACAATGTCTATGCCGTTAACAATAAAAACAATGCTCTGTTTGCATTGGTACAAGTTATTAATTTCAGTACGTGTGCATGGTTTTATTGTGAGCATAGTTTGTGGTGGTGTAGGAACTGCACTGCATTATACTTTACTCTTAACGCTGCACTGCAGGTGTGAGAGGTTTATCATGATTATTTATTTATTTATTTATGCATTTGCCAATCACAGTAACTGATTGGGGAGATGTTTGGTGTCAAAAACTACCCAAGTAGCTAAAACCAATATATTAGAAACTGGTCTCAATAGAGCTCTTCTAAGACTATAAATGGGGGCAGCGTGTGGTAGAGTGGTCGTCTTGCAACCCAGAGGTTGTGGGTTCGATCCCAGGCCATTGTGACCACGTCGAAGTATCCTTGAGCAAAATACTGAAACCCCAGTTGCTCCTGATGCTGATGCAGAATGAGTAGTCGGATGTAAAGCGCTTTGAGAGCATTGTAAGTGGAAAAGCGCTATGTAAATGATTTTACATGTACTGTAATATCAATGTTGATAATTCTTCCCACAGCTGTGATGTCAAAGTGGCGACTGTTATACAGCCTTACATGGTACAATATATCGTCATTGGATTAATGCTATGGTTTGGGTTACAGTAGCAGGCTGTTGTCTTTAGAATGATTTCATATTCCATGCATTTGAATCCCCTAGTGTGTATATTTCCATTTCCACTTTGGTTTTGTGCAAAGATGGCTTCAAACAAAAAAAAACGGACAAATAAAAATGTATTCATGAGCCAAAGAAGGTCAAGTTGTAAGGGTCTTTCAGTTTAAAGTACTTGTTTTGTTTAAATGAATGAGGCTGAGATCTCCATTTAAAAATAGCTTCGCGAGCCGGTCGTGAAGTCAAGATCGCAATATTCCATCCATGGTGGTCCATATGAAATTGTAAATATGGTTCAGTATTGGCGCGACTTGCCACCCGTGAAATGTTATGCCAGAGCCACACACACTGCAGGTGTGCAAGTTTGGACAGTTCAAATGATCCCGCCTCCATCCTGCCTGTTGTAATGGAAATGCAATGGAGGCTGTGTCGTACGGTGCTAATTTTAATTTAATTTACGGTCGCGGACCCCCATTCTCCCCCAAATAAATAAATAAAGGTAGATCACAAGAGGTTGGCTGCTTGAAAAGTAGATCTTGGGGCAAAAAAGTTTGGGCACCCCTGATGTAGGGTCATACCACATTAGTAGCAGTTTGCAGCTGCACCAAGAGAAGAAAAGTTCAAGTTCAAATATAAGAATAGTCCACTGTCACACTGCCATTCACAGCAATGAACCAACAATGTAAAATGTGAGTATTAGACATGGCAAAAATTACTTTGTCTGTCTGATAACTATCCAAATAATGATGGACTTAAGCAGTTATTTTGTTCAGATGAAAACAATGTGTTATGCAGATATTAGACAGTGTGCCAAACTCACTGTCTATTCATCAAAACGAGAAATAGGCAACTAATGCTACATAACAGTGAATTTTATTGCAGAATCACTGGGAAGAGAGACGGAGAGTTAAAAAGAAAAAAAAGGCTGGATTCAACCCCCACTGTATGTCTTGTCTGTAGAATATATTTTATAATACAGTCTGAGCCAAGTTTAAATGCCTTGAACAGTACAGCTCCTGTCAACATGGCTGGCTGCCCTCCATAAAACTAAGAGACAACTTCTCCCATGTTTAGTACATTCATTTCTGTTTAAGATGTTAAATATATTTGAACTTCTGGTATAATAACTAGCACTCTAACTACCATGTTATGATACAAATAGTAATCTTTATACAAAGGTTTTTAGGACTAAAAAGAGAGTAAAACAAAATGAATGTCACAGCGACAGATAATCAGGAGACAGAGAAAAACAGTGACAACAATACAGTGAATGTGGGTAACTGTCCATATGTCAAACACGTAGCTCACCAGACAGCAATTCAAACAGCACAAAGACAACAATGTACTCACTCATGTTGCCTTAAGCCTGAACAAAAACCTTGAGCCCTCGACCTATCACATTTTCCACAAGTCCCGGACAGGGCAAGGACGCAAAAGACTCCACAGCAGGAGAAGAGAGAGAAAGAACATTGGGTGGGTGAGACAGGAAGTGCAAGGCAGAGGGTGCAAAAAAAGTCAGAGAACGGCACTGGTTGGAAGAGGCAAAGGAAGTTAAAGAGAGAGGGAGGAGTGAAGAGCTGAGCCAAACTGGTTCACCATGCCTCACATGCCAATGACGATAGCCACATAGACCGCCCCGCACTAACGCTGTCTGTCTGTCTCTCCCTCTCTCTCGCCCCCAACTGGATAGATTCTTTCTACTCCTGGCACAAGCTGCACACACTTCTCTCTCCAATGCACCACAAATGGAAGTACAATAGTACAATAGTAACAAAGATGGAGTATAAAGTTTACCAGGTTTGTACTCCTTAGTCCAGTCGAGTGCCTACCAAGCATTTTTATATGCTTTTCTAACACTCATTTGCTTAATTTCAGCTACACATATATTAAAAGAAAAAAAAACTTCTGAATAGAAGTCAAAAGTATTATGCTACAAACAATTATTTTTCACAAAAAATGGAGAGGAAAAAAATGAAATCATCAGAGTAATGTTAATTCTATACATCATTACATTACGTTAACGCACTTTACCCAAAATCCAAGAGACACTTAAATCTTGAAAATGCACAATTGAAATTGAGGCAATGTAAATTTTACATGCTAGGAAGGCACTGGCAGAGCCAGAGGCAGGCCCGGGAGGCCCTACATTTTAAAAGTAACCCTGCTTCCATATGCAGGCGTCTATGTGGCCTAACGTTTTTAGTCTAGAAGTGGGGGAATTAATAACATTATAAAGTAATAAAATTAATTAATAACATTATTAACCCATTTGCCCCCAAAAACTTATAAATGCGTTATATTTTAAATGTTTTAAGTGTCCCAAAGACGTATTTTTACATGTTATGTTTTTTTATGCTAGAGCATAATGCAGCCCATCAACTGCAAAGAACGGTTGAAGAAATTGTAGTTATTACACAAACGGCCAGCAGGTGGCAGAAGAGCAACTGATGAATCTGGGCCATGTCGAAAAAAAACCTCAATTACTCACAATTCTAAATAGATTTGTGAATAATGATGAAACTTAGCTTCATTCTAATGCTAATTGCTGCAAAACAGAAACAGATACAAATATACTTTTTTCCCCCCTGATGAACAAAGAGACCTTATTCTTTCTTTTGGTAGGTTCCATGTTTTTATAGCAATAGAACACAATATTCTGTGGGCCTTGCAAAATCTGTCAAAATCCAGTAAAACAGCCGAGTGAAGGGGATTGCTTCTGTGAAAATGGCTGGGAGTGAATGTGTTAATTAATAAGATTAATTAATAACATTATTAGAATTAATAACATTATGTACTTGTAAATAAAGAAGTAGTAGGAATAACAATACTGTATTGATTTTTTCATAGGGACTGTGGGAAATGAAAAGGGGAGCAACTATGACTTGTTACTGAAACGAAACAAGACATCAAACAATAAGGCAGAGAGTCAACCGGTTGGCATTATCGTCAGCAGTCATTTAAAGTAGAAAGAATGCAAAAACATCAGAACATCTACACATGTAGTCAGTTAATTTGAGACACTTTGAATTGCTGGTTACGGATCATGTGTAAGTTACTCAAGTATCTGCATTTTTGTTGGCTGGTTACTATGGAGAAACAAGCCCACAACCAAGCATGACCCACACCAAGGTAATGTGAAATCCTATTCAATGTTTTTCACAAGACTGAGAGGAATTATTCACACAACACAAACATCTTCCCACTTATGAGCACCCAAACAAAAAACACTAAAGGAAAAAGAAGAACACAAAATACAGCAACAAAAACCCACAAGAGGGGGAAAATGTACTAAATACAATATGAAAAATACAAAAATGCTGTTTATTTTTTCTGACAAGTTAAGCTTGGCAAGATACCAGTAGATGGCAGCACTGCCCTTTGCTGAATTCCTTTGACTTGCACAGAAATTTACAGTAAAAACTATATGACTCCTTTTCCTAATACTGCGATTATAAAAGTATTACTAGTAGCAGTAATAGTATCTCATTTAATCCATACATAATATAGCATTTTACATCACTCAACAACTCAACAAATGAAAACTCAAATAACATCTCCTGAAGACTAAAAACAAGATCAGTGACAGAAAAGCAATCTGTCAATAATGGAGTAAATATATTAGTACCGCCAGCAATTTACTCCAGTCACACCTCTGAGTGTGCACATTTACATGGTTTCTCGAGACTGCTAGAATGCTAACCAAAGCAACCATTGTCTTCACTGCATTTTTTTTGATGCACTAAATTTGAATGTATTTGCTAGGAATACACTGTAAATGGTCTGCTTTGTATATAGCGCTTCATCTACACCATATAAATGAAAGTATAACAATTTAAAACATTAAAAAACACACACAAGTCCGTCATTTAAAAAAAGCACATACAGACCGAAAAGGCATAAGGTCACGCTTGATGCCCAAAGCACTTCACAAAGCCTCATATTCACCCATTCACACACCAGCAGTCTGCGGACTGTAGGGGTGTGAATTGCCTAGTACCTGGCGATTCGATTCGGATCACGATTCATAGGTCACGATTCGATACAGATTAATCCCGATACAAATCTATAAATTGATTATTGCGAGAAAATTTGTTTTTTTACTCAAATTTAGAAAATACTAATCAGTAAACTTGTACATGTACACTGTAAGATTTGTATGAAAATTTATTAATTTATCTGAAAATTCAGGCTTATAACTGAGCCACTGTATTTAACAAACAGGTTGCAGTCTGTTTCATGTTTGAACAGCTCTGAAATAAAATGTTAAGGCTTAATGTTCCATTAATATAACATTCTTCAATGCTTAATGTGTGAATCCTAACCCTAAGTAAGACGTTTTGTTGAATATTCCCATACAAAAATTATGTTTAAAAATCGATTCGGCCATATATCGAATCGATTCGAGAATAACGCGCTGTAATATCGCGATATATTGCCAAATCGATTTTTTCTAACACCCCTAGCGGACTGTGATAATGATTAGTGAGAGACTCAGTCTTGGAAACCCTAACTGAAGGGGAAGGAGTTGGCCTTTGTATGGCGCAAATGACGAGACTCACTCCAAACCCCAATCAAAAACAATCAGCAAATCGTTTAACTTTTTTTTCCTCACTCCAATGTGGAAAGCAATGGGCCAAAACATTGCGTTTACTGGGTGGATGGTAAGAGACTTGTTATTTCAAATAATAAGGGGGACTGACCTCATGGTCAAGGATGGAGCTTTTGGGAGAGCCTTTTCCTGTAGGCTGTGTGCATTAGCAAACCTTTACAGTCCAAATTCCTAATGGACTCATTCTTAGATTCTGTCTATGTGCTTGTATTGTCTGCTCCATGCTGATCTGTTGGGATCTGGACTGCAATCACAGAACTGGTTCACACTTCACAGCCATCTATTTTATTTTTTTTAGGTGTTTAGCTGAGGGCTTTGAATCAATACCCATTACCATGTCCTACGACCAATACTGTGTGATGTGCCTATTTAGACTGTTGAAACAAGAGTGCTAAAGCTAGAATTTGGCAGGCTAAGGTCCCCTGGAGTGCCTCTGCTAACAGGATGTGACATTATGATAGGGTCCCACTGTGGGACACTTTCTCACAGCATATGCTTCTCAGCTTTCAAAGATCCAGAATCACAGGCGGCAGGCTGGTTAACACTTAAAATAACTTGGATGTTCAGTTTCAATAATAAACTGATGCAGCTAAATGGACCTTTGGAAAGGAAACACTTTTGACTATTAAAACATATATTAATTCATCACTTGATGATTTAGAGATGCTAAATGGACTGCAGTATGTTTGGTCGCAACAGAAGTGCAATAAAACAAGCATGCAATATTACCAGTAATGGTCTCTGCATCTCTGTAGGTGACCATGAACCCATTGAGTGAAGCCTGCAGCCGTGAGTCACTGACATATTCTTCTTCTTCTTTCTCCTCTTCCTCGTTGGCCAAATGAATTCCTGGGTTGGGGAGGTGAGCTATATGCTGAGACAGTTTTTCTGGGGATGGGGTGCAGGTATAGGACCAGGTGAGGGGAGGAAGAGTCTTCGGGTCCAGCTTGGCACTGAGCAGCTACCACAATGAGGAAGGACCAGCCATGGGCAAGCTCAAGCAGCGCAAAGGTTAAGCTAACTTTGATTTAGACTGACTTGACATTAAAACTAGTGCAGCCATAACTACAGACATGAAAGTCCAACGATCGTTGCCTGTAAACCTGAAAGAGAAGAAAGAACAAAGGAGAGAGAGAGAGAGAGAGAGAAGGCGGTTGTTAACTTCCATTTTAGATTATAATGTGAAAATGGCAAACTATCTTCACTTGGGTAAATACCTCAATAACTATAAATTCAAGCTCACAGAGTCACTGATGATATGGTTGCCTGTGTGACTTCTATGTAAGCAGTGTTGGTTCAGTTCCTACACAGTGGTGGTGTGAATGTGATGTAAAAGGTTGTCTTCCTCTATATACAGTATGGTATGTGCCAGTGATTGACAGTCAATCAGTCCAGGTTATAGTCTGCCATTTTCCCAGCATCAACTGGAATAAGCCCCTTGTGACCCTAAAACAGGTAAAGTGAAAATGGTCGGATCGAAAATGGCATGCCCATAGATTGCCATAATGTATCCTTCGGGACATGGCTCTGTGTGTGAATATCACCTTAACTTGTGTTGGATAAAAACACTGACAAGGAATTTAGGACATATGGTCATGCAATGTTCCTAAAATATGATGACAACCCGCATCAGGGCCAAAAACAGAAATTCCACTGATCAAGTAAAAACAACAAACAACTGTAGTGATAAATGGCTTTTGTTTTTAAAATGTGAACAAAAAGTTAACATCACAGTTGGCGAAGAATCATAACCAACTGCTGTATGTATAAGGGATATCAAGTTTCTGTTGTGTAAAGTAAGAGAAGGACTGCTAAACTCCATTGCTTACTCAAAGGACTTTCTGAATGTTGTTGGTTAATCATTTACTTCAGATGAATATTACATCAGTCTTTTATAGCTAAGGTCAACTAGAGAGAGACTTTCACACTAAACTCTGTAGCCTGACAGTTATACTGCCATGAAGTACTGAACTACCCCAAGGACAACCAACACAAAAACAGAACAGATGCATTCACAAACATCTAACAACAAGCAATACTATGCAGTAGAGAACTATAAATCCAATTTAAAAAAACAACAACAATAAACTAACCAACTGGTCAGCTGGGAAGGTACATCCACGCAGAGCTTCATGGTACTAATTTTGCATTCAACACTATTGTTTTCCACATTTCACTGGCTAAAAGCAAGAGTTCAGAATATTCAAAGAGGTAATAACCTTTCACTCAACTGCACTCCTAAAAATAGTGTTGCAACACTCAAGACAAGTCTTTTAAAGGTATTTGTCTCAGACTTGACTCCCGAAAGTCTTGGTCTTGTCGCGGTTTGGCCAGACACATCATTTTCTGTTGAGACCGGTCAAGACCAGCACAGATCTGCTCTTCTTCAACTTCAACAATGTGATACCAAAGAGAAACACTTGGTATAACAACAAACACCTTTAGTTCATGTGTTACTAACTGGCCTCCACCACCCCCGTATGGACTGTAACCTTTGCGGTGATACAACTGACGGTTTTTAGTACAGGAAGCATTATGAGACCCCACCGTGCACGTTTAGGTCACAAAATGCTGCAGTTGATCAGTTTTCTGAAATTTAACCAAGTTTTTTCTTCCATCTTAATGTTTAAATACAAACAGTGATTTATTTATTTTTTTGTTGTTGCAAGACTTTAGTTGAATTTTTTTTTAAGATTTGAGATTTTTGCACGTTTTGCTTTGAAAGAATTAGACAATGCTTGGTGCCTGGCGCACACGATGCACCATCGGCGCTGCCCCATCGTTTGGCATAACTACTTAAAGTTGCGTTGAACAAGTGTTTGGGATCATGTGACCATGGCGACCTCTGAGCCTGAAGAGATATTGCGGTATGTTTTGCTACTATGCCGAAAAGCACGACAAATGAAGGCTGCTTTTCATGAAATATGGTGTAAGCCGCACATTAGAGCCTCCAAAATGTCCTCACTAGGACGTTGCTCCATTTAGTGTAGAAAGAGAGCATGCGCCGTGGTATAGTAGCAGTGTGCCGTTGGCTCCTGTGCCGCACACACGTAGAGCCGATGGCGCCAGATGATCAAACATGTTTGCTACTCGACGCCGATGGCGCACACGAGGCGTGGATGGCGTCTTGGTCTTGACTTGGTCGGGACTCTCAAAAGTCTTGGTCTTTGTGATATCTGGTTTCGGACTAGTCTTGGTCTTAGTGGTCTTGAATTAAACTAATAACTTGACCTAATAAACGAGCACATCACTCTTATTTATTGGAGTTGCCGTAGCGTAATGTCATCGGCCAGCGGAGATCTTCGCCCAGAAGAGGAAAGACTTGCATTTGCAAGCCGATTAGTCATCTCCATTTTACACACTGCAATTGATGGCACATCAATTAAAACCATGTCTACAAACTAGCACAATGACTCTTACTTCTTCACAATTATAAAACCTACATTTTACTTAGATATGTTCCTGCTTGTATTTTTCATATGTTTGGAATCTTATTTCATGAAACCATGACGTAATTGGTCTCATAAACAATGACTTTGGAAGCATGCTATGCAGTGCACTTTTTCTACAACTAGGTGTCAGTAATATGCAACACGTGGAGTTTCATGTGAGCCTGACATTAAGTTTAGGTTTGAAAAAAAAGTGGGCCTTCCGTTAATATTGACGGAAGGTCCATTAGTCTGCCAGTGACGGATGCCATGGCAGACACCCATTCCACTGAGGGAATGATGAATGACGGATTAACATTACAATGCCGTTCAGCTTGAAATATTGACGGAAGGGTGTCCTGACTCCTGCCGATTGTAGAATGATGGATGCTCAAAATGTATTGACGCGCCCAACTCTGTCAGTGCCCATAGTTGTAACACATCAGCCATTTGTTAGAGAGCT
This sequence comes from Leptonotus elevatus, assembly GCF_054856555.1. NCBI lineage: Eukaryota > Metazoa > Chordata > Actinopteri > Syngnathiformes > Syngnathidae > Leptonotus > Leptonotus elevatus. The sequence continues at coordinate 3,994,003 of NC_141244.1, read as the reverse complement.
ATGACAGTCAATACGTCAATTCACAGCACATGTCACTATCAAGCATTTTAGCAGGACCTTGCATTGCTTTTGGGAAAAACAACCAAACACGCCCCCCATAAACACACACATACCAACTACCCCCCTTTGAATATCAGTGGCCCACAATTCTGCTGCTTTTCGGAAAATATGTCACCACTCCATTAACTACCTTGAATCTGTGGCAAAGAAATGTGGGGTACACCATAAACACTTTCCTTTGAATGTTTGCAATATAGACTGGAAGAAGTGAATTACTGACAGAGGATTGAATGCTCAAATCATCTCCAAGAAACGGTGTAGAAACATAGCTTTTGTTCATCCTCAGGAACAAAGAACAGCTACTTTATAACATACCCATGGTGAGCAACCTCAACATACAATCAATTACCCTTCCATTCATTGAGGAGAGATCCAGCTTTAGCGGAAAACAGACTTTAGTTAACATTATTTGGTTGCTACTGAAAATTGAAAAGTAAACTACTCAACACAAAGAAACACATTTTCGCCCTTTAAAAAAACAAACAAAACAAAAACAAAAAAAAACTACTTAAAGGATGCAATGTCGGATCCTTATCAGCCGTTTTTCCCTTCCTTGCTTGGACATTTTACCGGGTATCTGATTTGAATTCCCCACTCTTTGGTCAAGTCTCTTTCTCAGCCCCTTCTCTTCCTCTAGATCAGTGATGTGAAAACTACAGTCCCCATAATTGAGAAGTACTGCGTTCAGTAAATCAGACAGCGAGTACTTTTAAGTATTGAATGCCATCGTTGTTATCGCCAGCATTAGCCCAGCGACCAGGGGGACATAGGGCCTGCTTAGAGTCCATTATGGTATTATGGAGCTGAAATCTGAATGATCTATACTATGTGATTAATTTGAGTTTTCCCCTCCAAATAGTAACCCCCACACCCCCCCCCCTCGATTTTATGTTTTTTTTTTTTTTTGCTCAAATATAAATACATTTTATACTCCAGAAATAACGGTAATAAAATATCTGATGATATTAAGTAGCTAAAAGTCTGATCTTTTGTTATTGTTTCCATGTTTTATACGGTGTTTGTGCAAAGTTTTAAATGCAGAACTAGTTTGCAGAAAGAGCAGCCACTTTCATGATCAATGAATGCAATCAATGTTCCAATGCTCTCTGTCTGAGTGGTGATCAATCATTTACAACCACAACTGCTACTCTGGAAAATGGGACATGGGTAGTGATGTTTGGATTTGTATGTACAGTAATTCCCATTTATTACTGAGGTTACTTTCCAGAATACCCCCACAAACAACAAAATCCACAAAGTTTTTTGTTTTGTTTTAAAGACATTTTAATGTCTCCATTTGTCATTCTGTCTTACAAACTAGACTGGAGTAGATCATGAAGATTCTTTGTCAATCATCAAATCAATGTCAAATGTCAATCAAATAATTGTCAATCAAATCATTTTGAATCAAAAATCGTATCGCATCGTGAGACAGTCAAAGATTCCCACCCCCTAATGTACGCTGCAATTAATTAATGTTTTCGCAGAATTACTCCAATTTCGTTGTTGAATGAAGAACAGCGAGAGGTGTTTGTGCATTTTTAACTGGTATAGATGTTCATCCTTTTTTTATTTTACCTACGACAACAATGACAACGACATTTTAATTTGTTGTCGTGATTGGTCAAAATAAAAGTTTGTGCTCAAGTTGCGCATTTCTCAATTAGCTTTAAGTATTGTACTGAATGTCCCGCCTTTCCCGACTAGATCACATTGGAGCGGTGCCAGATTGATATTGTGGAGAACTCCCTTTTGAGTGAATTAAAGTTATCAATGACTAAGTTTACATGCAGGCAATAACCCTTTTTTAAAACACGAATATTGGCAATATTAGGGTTTTGTAAGGTCACTTACAAAACCCGAATTATTTGCCGGCATATTTGCCTTCTTGTACTCTTATTGCTACTCAAAACTGAGATGATAGTGATTATTACGCGCAATAACCCGAATAAGACTCCTGGGTTACTCCTTTCATGACCGGAATTCTTGCTCATATAAACGCATTTGGAATACCTCGATCGATCGGGACAATGTTTTTTGCTGTGCGCATGCTCGCTATTTTCTTATTCATCTTCTTCTTCGCGTATTTAATTTGCAAGGAATCTTGGTCTATGTAGTCACGACTTGTATGCGCAGCTCTGTCCTACTTGTTAAAGGAGGCTCCCTTGAATACATTGATTTCTCTGCTGCGTTTTCACGATATTTTGTGTCTCTACAGCGAAAACACCACAGTTTGTACCTATATACAGTAAATACAAGTATATATGTCTGTGCTTCTGACGTGTAACCTGCAGGAAATACTCAGGCCGGTGTCAACAAACATGACACTCACAGCAAAGAACCACACTTGTGGAGCAAGAAAGAAACAGACTACTTTATTTAGCGAGGTGAGTGACATAAATATAATGTCTTTTATTGAACATATAGTAAGTTAAAAGCGGAAATTACGTTATTTAAGTAATTACGTTGTTCGCGTGTCGTGGTCCGAACGGGTTATTCCAATAGAGCACAAATGAGCATGTAAACGGGAGTAACTCTTTCCACCACGCATGTAAACGTGTTACCTCGATTGTTTTAGAAACTGGAATTCTGACCTTAACCTGAATATTGACTGCATGTAAACGTAGTCAATCTTGTTATTGTTATACAGCTCTGAACTTTTTTGTGAGCAGAGGCTTCTACCTAACAAGCCTTCCATGAAAGCCTTGTCGATTGACTTTTCCTCTGATTGCTGAAGCATGCACGTGTCCCAGAGGCAGCAAAAGAGGTCTGCAAATCCCTTGATGTGATGTTCGAGTTGGCTTTTTACCTGAATTATCATTTTTTTGTGGTTCTTGCTGATATTTTAGAAGGTCGTCCACTTCTAGGCTGGATTGTAGTAATTTTCAGAGTTCTCTAGTTGCAAATGATCTGGTTCACAGTGGAATGATGAAGCTCATTTTTTTTTAAAGATGACTTTATAGCTTTCCCCTGACAGATGTGATGTGTACTACCCACTTTCTGAGGGCCCCTGAGATTTCTCTTCCTCTCAGCATGACTAACCTGTATGGGTTCACCTGAGTAAGACTAAAATGACGTGGTTATGTCTCTGTTTTAGTCAGTGATGCACAATTTCTTTGCTCAACCTCTCATTTCATTGGTCCATTTCAGTAGTTAGTTTAGCTATCAATTTGTCCTACCTGATCCTACTTGACTGCTTGTTTTAAGCAATGAGCTCAGGGTTCACTTATTTTTGCACCAACGTGAATTGACCAAAAACACTTTTTAATTCAATTTTGACTACACAATTGATAATTTTAAAAAAATGCATTGAATTGATAAACCTATTCAGACACACATGGTATTGTTTAATTATCTCCACGAGAAGTTGATCAAATACAACACAGAGCAGATACCGGTACACTGACTTGTATGCAAATGATCAGGAAAATCCCATGATGAGTCAGAGGAAGCTTCCAAAATAACTGAAATTGCCTCATACACATGGAGCCTTGATTCCATGTTGTGATAATAAATATGATTACAGCCAGCAGAAATGTTATGAGACAACTGACACAATTTTTCTAAGTGTGTAGATTACCTACACTTGGTAATGTGGTTCCATTTGCAGTGTAAAACAGGACCAGCCATAATCCATTTCATGTTGCAGTCTTGTTAACACAAACCATTACATGCTTAGTCTTGCCGTTCCTCATGTGGTTTGTCAGTTAGACTATTGTGTTGCAACACAATTATCTACAAATCCGTGAGCTTTCTTATCAGTGGTCAGTGGCCACATGCAGTATTTAACACACTCACAAGATAATTCGCATTGCATATTGGCTGCCATGACCTAAATGCAGTTAACCCTTGGCCAGCAGCATATTTGCCTTCTTGTACTCTTATTGCTACTCAAAACTGAGATGATAGTGAGCAGATGCTCCATGGATCATGTGATATTGACAGCAAACAAAGTGAACCCTCATTTAGCTTCTGGGCGGTCCAATTACGACGCTTTCACATTCTAGTACTTCCGAATTGCTAAGGGCATTGAGTCCTTAAAACCTTTCAAAGTACAAACCATTTAGATATTTCACATCTAAATCAGTCCTTTGCACTAGTGTTGACATTTAAATTGGATGCAACTACATTAAGTAAAATATACATTTCCCACATAATGTTTATTTAAAACAAAAACAAACAAAAAATCAAATAATAAAAGTAATTCATCGATCTAATATGTTGTCGTGTGTCTGACAACCTCAGCTGAAATTCAAAGTGTAACCTTCAGCAATAGAAAACTGCACGGCACACGTTTCAAAAAGTTTCACTAGGGCCAGCTGAGGATGTTTGTCATATAAAAGTAAAACATCAAACTGCCACAACATATCAGATTACAAAAATATTTAAAAAATAATGCAAAACTTAAAAAACTTAAAAAAAAAAAATTGCAATATAGGCTACAGTAAAGTTACTCATTCAGTGAATGGCCTGTACATCGCCGTTATCGCTCTGTAACCGAAAGAGACTAAATGTGCCATTTTGCATTTTGCACCTGCTCAACTTTCAGCAAACTATGCACAAACTTCACAGGAAATCATTCATTGACACACACACACACACACGCGATTTCTTACCGTTTTGGGAAGACGGCACAGATAACGACACTATTAAATCCCTTTCTTCTTTTTGGCCACCGAAGTTTGGCAGCGTGAAATTCTTTTGAGGAAGGAGCACGGAGAAATAAAGATAACGCAGTGACTTTCGAGACACAGCGAGAGTAACCTCTCTAACTACAGATGTGCAGTTCAACACAAATAACTAAATTCCTTTTTGCCTGAGTAAACTTTAGTCTGCTCCCAGTCTGTCTGCCGTCATCGTAATTGTTAAATGAGAACAAAGCAAAGCAGCAAATTTGTGTCAAGTTGCAGTACCAAGTGATAACTCCGACTTCTTTTTAATGTTTTCAAAATAAAATACACGAAAAACTATTATTAAAATGTATGTTACTTAATGCATTTTTTTATGTATTGTGTATGTACAGCATACTCCTAACAGTTTCAAATGTAAAGATGTTTATAAAGCGTTCCGTATTAAAATATGGTAGCTCAAAAATATGATGTGCTACGACAAAAGGCAATTGCTACTTCCGGGATGGTGGTGAGCAGATACATTTTGTGTTTGTTTTGTTTGAGTGGTGTTTCATACAATGTTAGTGATGCGTGTGAAACATTTGTTTGTAGACGTGGTTTAAACGAACGTTTCTCTTCTTTTTTGTAAACATACAGACATCAGCAAACTGCAGAGGTGGCAAAATGTACTCTCACTGCCAAGAGTACCAAAAACTATGGACAAAATTGTTGTCAAGTTGTTCTAAATAATCTCAGACAACAGCCTATATTGGTTCAGGCTAATGTTGGGCAATTCCAGACAATTTGGATTTGATGTGGTACCGATTGGGATATTCAAAACTTTGGGCGATTCCATTTTTTTGTAACCCAACAAATCACATCATAATAACTGACCATTTTTACTAGTGTTGTTCCGATACCACTTTTTGGCTTCCGATACCTATTCCGATACCGGCTGTGCCGTATCGGCTGATGCCAATACTATACCGATACCATGCCGTTTACTTTTACAATGTAATGTTAGTTTTCAGGAAGAGCAGCATGTAGTTAGTTATTATAATAATTGTGGAATCGACAAATGCCCTTTTTTCTTTATTAATTCGGATACATTGAAAATGTTAACACCGTCTTCACCCTACAACTCCCCTCCAATTTTAATACACCACACAACTTGGGGGGGGGGGCTTGTGGGGGTGCCATCGGTTGGGGGCCGCAGTATAGAGCAGTGCTGCGGTCCCCTGTCCGTGTGCTGGGGGTGGGGGGGTGTCTGGGGGATTGGGGACCTGGGGGCGGCTGGGGCTGGGTTGGGGTGGGTGGCGGGGGTGGATGGGGGGGCGGGGGGTCGTGGGGGGTGCGGGGGTTGGGGGCCGGTGGGGTGCCTGGCGGGCCTGCAGTGCCCCGTCCTGCTGCGTTGGGTCGGGGGCACGGGCCGTGTTGGGGCGGGGGGCGCTCCTGCTCCTGGGTTTGCTCTCCGGCCTGGGGGGCCCTGAGGTGTTGCGCTTGCTCTGTTCCGGCGGGGGTCGACGGCTCCCCTCTTTGGTGGAGATTTTCATGCATGCCAGATCCACCACACCAGCATCTACCGAAACTCAGACACAATCTGTTTCCTCCTCAGGTCATTGAATCGGTGGAGGCTGGTGTCTGTGGATCTCACTCGGCTTCGTCTGTCCTTCCTTCCTTTTCTCGGTCTCTCCTTCGGTCTCTTGAGGCCTCCCTGATTTTATGTTTTTTGGATTTGTTGGGGTCTGGATGTTTCTTGGGTTGGGGAGGAGTTCTGGTGGGTGGTGACTGGTCGGTGCTGGATTTCACCTTCCTTGGTTTTCTTTGGTCCCCTCGGGTCTCCTGACGGCGGTGTTCGGTTTAGGTGAACGGTATGAGATTTTTTCTAATAGGTTTTTTGGTGAGCTAACAAATACACGCACGCACACACGCATGCACGCACATACACATACTCACCCACACACACACAAAAATAATAATAATAATAATTTAAAAAAAATAAAAAATAAAGAGCAATGATGATGACATTTCCGAATGAACAATACTGAGCTCTTTAAGAGAGAAAAAAAAATGTTAATCTTACACCCTAATTCTACTCTGAAAGTGTGTGTGTTCTGAAGGACAGGTTGGGCTTCCTTTCTTTGAATTTATGAACATTTGCTGTCAAATCCATTCAATGTGTATTGAGTGCTGCCTGTCTTGGCTGAGGGAGGGGGCAGGAGTGAGAAGAAAGGGGAGAGGGGAGGGTTTTTTCTGAAAGTACAAGACAATTGCAATTGTGAGGAATCGACACACTTGCAAGAGGAACTGCAGCGTTTTGTCTGTAAACTTGTCTGTGTCCAGAAATTTCTGTAAAATAAATCCTTCGAAGGACCTGTTCACCGATCTCCAGTCTGTATTCAGAAATCAACATTCTCATTACCCGGAACAAAGGGAACACGCGGAAAACAAAAGGATCGTTTTCTAACAATATCAAAAACATCTTGCTTATCCAAATTTGACTTTACCTTTCTCTATTTACTGTATGTTTTTGTTGTTGTTGTGTTAACATCAGTGGAGTAATAGAGCGTACAGATTTCTGAGTCAAATGTAGGGAGTAAAAGTAAAATGTCATAGAAAAATAAATACTCAAGTAAATTACAGACACCTTAATAAACTGCTAAAAATAAAATGTTAAGGATGTACAGGAGTACTTGCCAGTGACAAGTTGCCACCACTGCAGTGCTGTTACAAAATAGAAGGAATTACTTTTTACTGGAATAAATGCGCACAGTTGAGAGCATGCATAACTTATGTCTTTAGTTTGATTATATCTATACAGTACTCATTGTGATGTCATATCAAAGTCATAGGTGTCTCCATTGACATTTGTCCATTTTACTACTATCATACAAATGTAACGCTTGATGTGAGAAGTGCATCCGAGGCTCAAAGGTAGAACTTTCTCTTTCTCTCTGTAATGTTGAAGTTGTGTGGACAAAAATGTCACTTATGGACAGACATAGAAACAACATTTCAAGGTTTTGAATAACACAGATGCAGCACAAGAAGTCAGGCAGTGGTGTACTTACTGGTTTTTGTTTGATTGTTTTAGATTTATGGCCTAGAAGTGCTTTCATACAACAACAAAAGAACACAAAGAAAACTTTAATTTCACTGGTCAACAGCAAATTTTAATCAAAGATAGCTTTATATGTCTAAACATATTTTGGACGCTAAAAAGTCAATACTTCTTTTCTAGCACATCATGTTTTTGATTTTTTAAATTGTATTTGTTTTTAAAGTTTGACCTATAAAAGCTTGCGCAATGCGGATTTTTATGATGAGTTATAATTATGCCATTTCAGAAAAAAAAATCCACCTGTTGCTGAATCTAACCCTTAATTCTTGAACATTACTAAATAGATTAGCCTACTATATTACATACTATATTATTGTTATTATATTAGTATTAATGGCATTATGAAAACCTGATGTGCTGGGGGAAATACAAGGGCAGATTCAGAATCAGCACAAAAAAATGCATCTAGACAAGTTTACTTGCATCTCTGATTTTAAAATAAATAAATAAAAAATACAAAAAATTTGTATCTAACCCTTAATTCTTGAACATTACTAAATAGATTAGCCTACTATATTACATACTATATTATTGTTATTATATTAGTATTAATGGCATTATGAAAACCTGATGTGCTGGGGGAAATACAAGGGCAGATTCAGAATCAGCACAAAAAAATGCATCTAGACAAGTTTACTTGCATCTCTGATTTTAAAATAAATAAATAAAAAATACTAAAAATTAGTTGACCAGTTTTCTGACTCCGTTAATGTGTTAGTGTAGGTTGGTGGCAGAATACAGAGCTCTTCAAAATACGTAAAAAAATAAAATAAAATAAAAACATTCTGTAGGAATGTCGCTTTACTCCTTTATATAATCTTGTACATTTCACGTACAGAGCCCTATTTTCATGGCCAACACAAGTGTACCACAAAGTGCAGTCTAACTGTGCATGGTTGGTTTTCTTTCTTTTGGTATTTTCGTCGACGTGCACAATTAGAAACGAGCATTTGCGCCTTTGTGGGAGTGAACACAGCTGACTTGATTCCAAATGAAGCAGCCCTTCTCATTCCCTTTAAACTCAGCACAGGTAAGGCGCGTGGTCTACAATGCGGAAGCAGAAACTGACTCGCTGAAGACCATGTAGGAGTTTGGAGTGTGCAAAATACATTTATATAAGGAACTGCAAGAAGATCTCCACTTGCTGATTATGTAAAGTTGGCTTTAGTAAAGTGGGCACTTGGAGACCGGCTTCCGCTCATTGTGTATGTGTGTGTTTGTAATTGTGTCATGGTAGTTACAACATCGACTTATCGCTCGATGAATTAAATGGATATATTGCATATATAATGCATGTATTTTTTCTGGACTTGAAAAATGGTAATGTCCATGTGTGCTTGTTTACATACATCATCAGCAGTCTGTCGCGAACTTCTTTATCATGATAGTTCCTGGGAAAATAAATATCCATCCATCCTTCCATTCATTTTCGGAACCACTTATTCCTCACAAGCCTATCCCAGCTGGCTTTCAGGCAGTAGGCAGGGTACACCCTGAACTGGTTGCCAGCCTAGGGGGGAAATATAAAGTCCTGAAAAATGTGTTACTATGCCAGGTCTGGACAGTAGTGAGTAATGTCCTAGGTCTGCCATAACAACCAGCATGGTGTAGAGTGGTCTGCAAAATTCCCATTTGTAAACTAAACTTGCCCCAGCATGAAAATGAAGATGCCCCAGTTCGTACGCCAAGCATGATCACACTTCCTTATCACACACAAAAAAAGCCAAGTCAAAATTAAAGCATGCTTGTGGAATTTATCCTTAGATGTTCATTGGAGTTGGCATATTGTAAGATTTTACTCAAACGTCTAGTTTTGTATGACTTTTGACTTTAAGGCCTATTTTGGCACCTCTGCTGGGGGCATTTGAGAAGGTCAAATAACTATTTACAGTTGACTTGATCTAAACGTAATGACAGATGTAATCTAAATGTAATTTTGAGATGTTCTATTACTGCACAATTATGTATGTATTTCCAAGGTTGAGTCTGTGTCTGTCTCATTGACACCACTTCTTGATGTATTTTGAACAAAAGGTCTTGGCATTAGAACTACCCTTCTTGTTTTCATAGCAGATGGAGAACATTAACCTGTATGAGGAGCTGGGAAGAGACTCTATGTCTGTCGTGTATAAAGGAAGGAGGATGGGCACTCTGAACTATGTGGCCCTCAAATGCAGTGACAAAGCCAAAGGACCCGAAATCACCAACCATGTAGGATAATTTATTTTCATGTAATTATATGTTAGATTTATGCTTAAGACAATTTGCCATATGATTTGAAATAGGTCCCAAGTATTATGTTTGTTAAGTGTAGTGATAAAAAGTCGACACACCCCTGTTCAAATGCTAGGTTCTTGTAGTATTAAAAAAAAATAAGAACATCATTTTGAAACTTCTTCCACTATTGTGACCTATAAATTGTGCAACTCAACTGAAATGAAAAGAAAAGAATATAGATTTGAATGGGGAACTAAAAATATTGCAAGATAACGTGGTTGCTCAAGTGCACACACCCTCTTCTAACTGGGGATGTGACTTTGTTCAGAATTAACCAATCACATTCAAACTCATGTCTTCTGCACACACCTGCCATCATTTAAAGATTGCCCCCAAGTTCAAGGTCCATAGAGAACATCCACGGCATCAGAGGGATCTCAGTACTGTATCAGGCAGGAGAAGGTTACAGAAGAATTTCCAAAGCATTAAAAATATCTTGAAAACAAAGGGAAGACCATCTACTTGTTAGAGGGAGAGGAGAAATTATGGCACCAAAGTGAACTGGATGTTCCTCAAAAATCTATGAAATGGTGGTGGTGGTGGGGCGGGGAGTGAAGAAGTTGCAGAAATTTCTGGCAAGTAGTGGCTCCTTTGTCCATGAGACAAAAATCTCCCATGTTCCTCATAGCCTACTGTACACATTACTGACAGAGTGATGCATGGTGGCGGCAGCATCGCTTTTTCTGTTTTTCTTCAGCTGGAACTTTTACTTAGTCAAGGTGGAGGGAACAGTTCCAAATGTCGGTCAGTGTTAGCACAAAACTTGCAGGCTTCCACTACAAAGTAGAACTTTTGAACTTTATTTGGAGTTTACTTTAAATGGTGGTAGCCTATATAGTGACATGTGCTAACTCCCAGTAAATATGAGTTTGAATGTGATTGATTAATTCTCGATAAAGCCCCAACCCCAATTTTAAAAGAAGGTAGAGGTGTGCAACCACATTTTTGTTCCCCTCTTGAAAAATTTTTTTTTTCAATTGAGGATGAGCTGCATAGAAAAATTAACGGATTTATGGACGGGTAGATTGCACAGGTTATTGGTTACATTATTGGGAACTATTTATCTGGGTCAGAGTTCACCAATTGCAGGTTTGAGATGTTTTCGCCTATCAACTCACCTGATACTAAAGATCAGGATCGTTATCAGGCATGCTAATTGATTGTTGATTATATGAATCCGGTGTGCTAGTGGGCGGAAACATCTCAAACCTGCAGGACTCCAGACCTGAATTGGTGAACACTGATCTAGGTCTTATTTTACGTGACAAAAACCTGGTACAGGATTTGAACAGGGGTGTGTACACTTAATATATCCACTGTACAATTTCAATGGCTATGTTCCCTGAAATTGTCTTATGAGCACAAAGATGTCAAATGTATGGCCTGTAAGAATCTTGCATTGCCTTTTAGGTTCGTCTATGCCAAGATCTAGATCATCCAAACATTGTTCGCTTTTATGAGTGGTATGAGACCAGAAAACACTTGTGGCTTGTAGTGGAGCTCTGCACAGGTCAGTTGTGGTTCTCACAGTTAAGACATTCTCAATTACTGTTTTTCAAATTTTGCATGGATCTGTTCACTGGAACTTAGAGCTTATGTTGGCCAAAAATTGTTTAGGTTTTTATGCACGGCTCATCATTCTTGAACAGTTTACTGCAATTTTCTTGTATTTATTTACCATTATTGGTAGTCCTTTCATTTCTGGCTTTTACATCTACTGTCAACTTTGTCTTGAATGTACGAGGTGGTACCTTGGAGTCTGTTATTATTCGGGACGGGTGTCTGCCTGAAGATGTTGTGAGGAAGTTTGGATGGGATGTAGTCAAAGGACTGGAACACATCCACAAGTTGGGAATCATTTTCTCTGACTTGACACCTGCTAAGGTTTGTACATGTCACATATGTATCAGGCCACAACTACATCATATTCATAATATTCATGTTTTTCATTGATCATATGTTTTTATGTTTGCTGTATCATAATCATCTCTCCTCCAATAGATCCTGCTGGATAGCATTGGCATGTTAAAATTGGGTAATTTCTGTTATTCCAAGACAAAGACAGACACTTTTGAAGATTTCCTTTCATTGTGTTCTACATGTGAAGAAACAGGAAAACGAAAATATGACGCAAGACATCAAGACATCAAGAAAAGGTTTCAAGGTTGTCAATCACCCGTTGATTCTGTAGAACTGCAGATTATTGGCTGAAAAGTTTCGCTGATAGTGTAGTGGCTCATACATTTGCCTTCCATTCAGGCAGAGAGTGTTCACTTCCCGCTGTCTGGTATTGAAAATGGATGAACGACTGACAAATATAACTTGCCAGGGCTTTATTCCTAATTCTAAGAAATAATTTGGATATTAGGCTACTCCATATACAATTTATTTTTCTCTTTTTGATGAAAGTGTGCACTCAATATTGCAATTCTGTTAGCTCATTGTGAGGCCATGATTACTACTATCGTTACCAGGCTCATCGACTTACATGGCTCCAGAGACTCTCCAGGGGTCAGAAACTACTGCAATCTCTGATCTCTGGGCTCTTGGCTGTGTTCTCTACTACATGTACACTGGTATGGTAGCTATTGATGAAGAGCCTACCTACAGTTACTTTTTCACAGTACTGTATATTGTGGACAAGATTTTTTTTAAATTAAATATATTTGGTTTTCTAGGTAAACCACCATTCTATTCTAGTTACAACAGTGAACTAAAGGAAATGATTTTGTGTCAGGAACCATCACCTCCGACACAAAAAGGTTCATACACTAACACAGAGATTTTTTTTTCACGTCAAGAGCTAATAATTTTTTTTATTTAATTTAATTGAGTCATTGGTGTTTTTTTACTCATTGCTTTCCCCTCTTTGATACAGTGTCTCCAACGACTCCTCCAAGTCAAGATTTCCAAAATCTTCTGAAGCGTTTACTCAACAAAAACCCTGATAAGAGGTTGAAACAAACAAATGTGATTTGAATGCAATTAAATTTTTGTGATTTCAACATTAAATATTTACATGCTTTTTGTTGTTGTTCTTAAGAATGAATTTGCCAGAGTTACTGAAGCACAGCTTCTGGACACTGAAAGACAAGAATTAAGAGACAGAAGATGATAAACAAGAGGACCCATGTCTTGATTTTTTTGTTTTGTTATGACAACCATCAAGGTGTATATATTTCATAATCAAGAAATAAAGTTATAAACTTGATTGCTGCTGTCAATGTGTGCTGCTTCTTTCTTCCAATGATCATAATTTTAAAATTATGTAATTGAATGGCATTTGATGGAACAATGGGTTTAGTTTAGGACTGTAGGTGCACAAATCTTGACAGCGTTACAATTGTTGTTTCCCCGCATTCATTCTTTTGAGTATGGTCAAGAAACTGCTCCAGGGGTGAGCTTTAAGGTGTTGTCTCTCATGACTCCTATGAGAAAACTTCAGATGGACTGTCTGCTAAACCAGGACATGATGCAATGTGTTGTTTTCACAGTTACAGTCACAGAAACCGACTACATGTTAAACTTCTTTCTTTTTTTTTTAACTAACTTAATAATTACAGTCAGGTCAGCAAAGTTCTTCGCAGATTGACCCAACATGCCAACTGTACAAGTATGTGCATCTGAGTGTGTGAGGTTGCTAGTAATGTGAGTCAGTAGTTCTGTGATCCCTCAGGGGTGTCATGCTAATATGCATCCTGCTGTGCAAAAAGATGATGATAACATACTGTACATGCTGCTGTCTGAATCTATTAGTTGACGAGATAATTCACTAGTCAGCTCACAGGCCAGCTATTAACTTTGGCATAATGGCTTTTGGAACATAATTGTAATATGATATCACAGGTGCTATATGCTGTCCACAGTCAGCGAATGTACCTATACCGTGCTCTATTCAGTCAAACGGCATTGTTACTGCAGTGTATAGGCTACCATAGTTAAGCTTGTGTGTGTTCTAATGAGAATTCCCCACATGGAATGCATGGAGTGTTAGGCCACCTTGAAAACTGTAATATGGACCTGATCTCTTTGTTTTTTATCTTCCATGACAGAAGCCCATTGTACTGTATTTTTGTTCTTCTGGTCCCTTCACTTTTTTCAAGCTGTAGTTTTTCCACATTAAATTGTTTTATTCTTCTTCTTCTTCTTCTTCTTCTTCTGTGAGGAGTGGGAGGGATAGAGAGAGAGAGAAGTGCGGAAGTTTGAGCGTTTTTTGGTGCTTTTTCTGGTACTTTTTTCATCTTTTTTTGATAGTATGTGTAATAGTTTTTTTCTTTATCTTGTAGTTATTTTTTGTAAAACTTAGTGGTTAGTGTTGGTGGGGGGTTTTCGGTGGTGGACCGGCGTCGCCGGTAGGCAACATGCCGGTGGCGGAAACGCCCGCTGCCGAGTTTGAGCGTCTTACTCGCCGGCACGCAGTTAAGCTGTTGCCGGCAGTGGGCTGCTCGGTGGAGGAGGCAGGAATGGCCGTGGGGAAGGTGGTGGGATACAATAGTATTAAATCTGCGTCCCGAATGAATGGAGCGATCGTTATCTTCCTTGATGACACTAACAAGGTGGGACAGGTGGTTGAGAGCGGTGTTGTGATTGGCGACACCTTCACTCCCGTTCTCCCCCTCGTGAGCCCTGCAAGAAAGGTAACGATCTCGAATGCTCCGCCGTTTATTAAAAACGAAGTGCTCGCTAAAGAACTGTCGAGATTTGGTCAACTCGTTTCACCGATAAAAATGGTGTCTTTGGGCTGCAAGTCACCGCAGCTTAAGCATGTTGTGTGTCACCGGAGACAGGTGCACATGGTGCTTAAAGACACGACGGGCGAGCTGAACCTGACATGCACTTTTAAAGTTGATAATTTTCCGTATATGGTGTTTGTTTCTACTGAACAAATGAAGTGTTTTGGGTGCGGTGCGGAGGGGCACCTAGTTCGCTCCTGTCCGGAGCGGAGGGCGTCCGCTCCTGCCTCGGGCGGGAGCGCCCCCCCACCCGGGGATGCGGCGGTGGCCGAAGGGGCGCCGCAGCCCACGGAGCCGGTGGATTCGGCGGCGCCGTCGGCTCCGGTGTTGGCCGGTCCGTCGGCTCCGGTGTTGGCCGGTCCGTCGGCTCCGGTGTTGGCCGGTCCGTCGGCTCCGGTGTTGGCCGGTCCGTCGGCTCCGGTCGCCCCGGTGACGGCGGGGTTGGCGGATTCGGTTGATACGGTGCCGGTGGTGGGCGGGGCCGCGGAGGGGTCGACAGGAGCCGGCGGTGGGCCGCCACTGCCACAAACCGATAACGTATTACAGGAATCGATAAAAGAAAAAAGGGGAGCAAACGCCGTCATTCTACGACCGTGTGAAAATGTTTTTGTGAATGAAAACATGGCTGATGTGGGCGATGAGGCAATGTCTGATGATGACACACTGAAAGTGTCGCAAAAGAGAAAACTTAATGTTCTTGTGAAAGATATTGTTAAAAATAGAAAAACGACTGAAAGTGAATGTGATTTTACACAGGATGACAACGATGTACCCTACTCTGTCGAAATGATTAAGAGGTTTCTTGAAGATACAAAAGGGGTACGGCAAACCGCCGTATCCGAGCATTTTCCCGATCTCAAGCTTTTTATTAAGTCTGCAAAGCCTCTTTCACGAAGGCTTGGGGAAGTGCTCACCGACCAAGAAATTTATCGGCTCAGAAAGAGCATAGCGAAAGCCAGAGATGAATTGCACATTGATGAAATTGGAGATTAATCTCCTTTTATTGTTTTTTTTGTCATTGCTGTGTTGTCCTAATGGGTCGCTATTTATTTTCCCATTAATGTGTGATTTTAATATGGGAACTCTGAACGTGAATGGTGTCCGGGCTGATTTCAAAAGAGCTGCTCTTTTTAAGATGATGGAATTGAATGGATGAATGTGTTGTTTCTTCAAGAAACGCACAGCACTGACAACAATGTCTGTGAATGGAAAATAGATTTTAAGGGGGAGGTAATTCTGAGCCATGGTTCCAGTGCCAGTGGTGGAGTTGGTATTTTATTAGCTCAGAATTTTTTGCCGGCTTCTTTTAGTGTAGAAGAAATTATTCCAGGTTTTTTACTAAAAGTTATAGCTTTCTATGAAAATGTTAAGTTAGTATTTTTAAACGCCTATGCTCCAACCAGAGGGGTGGAGAGGATCACGTTTTTGGATAAGTTAGGTGATGCTCTTAAAGCGTGTCGTGGTGATTTCGTGTTTTTAGGCGGTGATTTTAATTGCACTGAAAATCCCGCTCTGGACAGGAATCATCCTGAGCCACACCCTGGGTCGTCTCACAGACTCAGACAGCTCATTAAAGACCACGAGCTGTCTGACCTATGGAGAGTTTTTCATCATGACACACGACAGTACACATGGAGCCATAGCTATGAGAATTATTTATCCCTCGCCAGACTTGATCGCTTTTACTGTTTTAGTTACCTTTTAAATATTTTTAAAAGGTGCTCGATTCGGCCTGTTGGTTTTAGCGATCATTTTCTTGTGTCTTGTTCCGTTTTTATTCAGAACATTCGCCTACGTAGCGCCTATTGGCATTTTAACACAGCTCTTTTGAATAATCAGGCTTTTAAAACAGCTTTTAAGTTTTTTTGGTTATCCCACAGAGAGAGCAGACCCAACTTTCCCACCATCCAGCAATGGTGGGATTACGGAAAAACTCAGACCAGACAACTGTGCCAGAATTTCACTCGCTTTGCCACGGGTGAGTTAACCCGGACTGTAAGGGGTCTGGAGAGACAGGTAGAGGAGTTACAGTCTTTAGCTGCTTCTACTGGAAATCGAGGGCTTTTAGACTCCCTCAAGTCCAAACAGTCGGCGCTGGCCAGCCTGCTCGGGGTGTCTGCACAGGGGGCGCTGGTCAGGTCGCGTTTTATGAACATCTCGCAGATGGATGCCCCCTCTCAGTTTTTCTTTGGGCTTGAGAAGAAAAATGGACAAAGGAAGATCATTCATTGCTTACGCACGGGTAGCAGTTCTGAAGTCTCAGATTCTTCTGGGATTAGGAAATATGCTGCCGGTTTCTACAGAGACCTTTATAGGAATGAGTGGTCAAGTAATTCAGAGACACACAGTACTTTTTTAAGCGGTCTCCCTCAGGTGAGCCAGGAGCAAACCCCCCAGTTGGCGGCACCGGTGAAGCTCGAGGAGCTGGAAGCTGCCCTGGGGAGCCTGCAGTGTGGCAAGGCTCCTGGCATTGACGGCCTTTCGGTGGATTTTTACAAGTCCTTCTGGCCGATTGTCGGACCAGACTTGCTTGCCGTGATGAATGACAGCATCAAAAATGGGAAACTCCCGTTGAGCTGCAGGAGGGCCATCATCACCCTGCTACCAAAGAAGGGAGACCTGCAGGACATTAAGAACTGGAGGCCTGTGTCCTTGCTGTGCTCTGATTACAAGATCTTGTCCAAAGCGCTGGCCCTTAGGCTGCGAGGGGTGATGTCGTCCATCATCCACCCTGATCAGACCTATTGCGTGCCGGGCAGGCTCATTAGCGACAATGTCAATCTAATTCGGGACTATTTGGAACTCTGCAATTCCTTGGCTATTGGGACTGGTCTCATTTCCATAGACCAGGAAAAGGCTTTTGACAGGGTTGAACACCAGTACCTGTGGCAAACCATGGGTGCCTTTGGTTTCAGCCCTGACTTTATAGCCATGATCCGGGTGTTTTATTGTGAAATTGAGAGCGTTCTTAAAATAAATGGTGGTCTGAGTGCCCCTTTCGACGTCCGGAGAGGGGTGAGGCAGGGCTGCTCTCTCTCTGGGATGCTTTATTCTCTGTCCATAGAGCCTCTGCTCCACAAGTTAAGGGAAACTTTAAACGGTGTGTACATCCCCCAGTGTTGTATGTCTTTCAAACTGTCTGCCTATGCCGACGATGTAGTGGTTTTAACTAAGTCGCAAGAGGACATTGATACGTTAAGAAAAGTTGTGAAAGAGTTTGGTTTTATTTCATCTTCGCGAGTGAACTGGGGGAAGAGCGAGGCTCTCATGGTGGGAGAGGGGCTGAAGGACAAGCTCAAATTGCCGGGCGAACTGGAATGGAAAAGTGGGGGTTTTAAATATCTGGGCATTTTTTTGGGGGATGAGACCTACAAAAAGAAAAACTGGGAAAATGTGTTGGAGACGGTAAGGGGAAGGTTAAAACGGTGGAAGTGGTTGCTGCCAAAAATGTCTTATAGGGGCAGAACCCTCATCGTCAACAACTTAGTTTCGTCTTCCTTATGGCACAAACTAATGGTCTTGGACCCTCCAGCCTCTCTCCTGGAAGAGTTGCAGCGCATTTTAATTGATTTCTTTTGGGGGGGCAGGAGGCACTGGGTTCCACAGAGCGTCCTTTTCCTCCCTAAAGAAGAGGGGGGGCAGGGCTTGGTGCATTTGGCCAGCAGGGGCGCTGCTTTTAGACTCCAGTTTATACAAAGGCTCCTGACTGGCCCCAAGGATGTTCTGTGGAGACCATTAGCCCGATGCATCCTGCAGCGTTTGGGTTTATATGGGCTGGATTTTAGTTTGTTTTTAATGGACTTGTCTCGCATGAGCACAGTTTCTCTGCCTTGTTTTTATCGGAGTGCTTTCAAAGTCTGGAACTTCCTGAAAAAACAGCGGGCGGAGCAGGCTGACTCACTGTACTGGCTCATGCAAGAACCTGTCCTGCAGGGAACCCTGCTGGACTACCCTAGCTGGGGGGGAGCGACTCTGTCCAAAACCCTTCAAGCTGCAGGGGTCGCAACGCTTGGCAGAGTGGTGGAGCTGACCGGTCCCAGTCTCGAAGACCCCGCTCCGCTGGCCTCCATTCTGGGGCTACATTCCTTGAGGGTCGTCAACCAGCTGCTGAACCACTGGAAAAGAAGACTGGCTGGACATGAGCGCTCTCTCCTCAGTCTGTATGGCAGTGGTTCCCTAACTCCAAACCCGGAGGACGGCTTCCCCCACATCGGCCTGCTCCCAGAATTGGGTGACTGTGGCGGTCCCCTGCTGGAGAACATTCCAGCAGTTCCGTTGGGAACCGCGTCCGGAAAACACTTTTACCGAACAATGGTCAAGACCTTACACAAAAACAAACTTAACGGACGCTTGGACACTCCATGGAGGAGAGTTATAGATGATAAACTGAAGCCAGCTTGGGGCACCTTATACAAGGCCCCAGTGGTCAAGAAACACGGCGATGTTCAGTGGCGGATCCTCCACGGCATCGTGGCCGTGAACTCCTATATATCCGCGATAAATCCAGCTGTTGCGGACACCTGCCCCTTCTGTGGACACAGGGAAACAGTATTTCACTGTTTCTATCAGTGCGAGCGTTTGCAATCTGTTTTTGATTTAGTTGATAGGGTTTTTAATCAATGTAATGTAGTTTTTCACAAGCACTCTTTTATTTATGGTTTTAACCATAAGGGTCAGATCAAGAAGGAAAGCCGGGTTTTAAACTTTGTTTTGAGCCAGGCTAAGATGGGTGTGTGGTTGTCCCGAAAAAGGAAAGTTGAAGATGGGGCAGAAGTTGATCCCACGGTTCTGTGTAAAAAGTTGATAAAGTCCAGACTCTTTATTGATTTTAGTTTTTACAAGAGAGCAGGAGATTTGGATAGGTTTTGTGACATGTGGACTGTTAACGGGGCACTGTGCGACGTGAATGAACAGGCGCTATGTTTTAGTGATGTTTTGATGTAAAAGCTTTTGTATTTTTTTTTATCTATTTATTTAATTGCTCTTGCCGAGCTGTATGTTAGGAAAAGAATGTAAATAAGAGCGGCAAATAAATGTATTTTTTCAAAATCAAAAATCAAAAAATCTTCTTCTTCTTCTTATTCTTATTCTTATTCTTATTCTTATTCTTATTCTTATTATTATTATTATTATCCATCTATCCATTTTATTCACCTATTATTATTATTATTATTATTATTATTATTATTATTATTAGATAGGATTTGTTTGTCGAGCGATCCGTCCTAAACTTTTTGTTTAGTTTAATGTGTTTCCTAGCAACGCCGGAATAAACCATTGTTAGGTATATGCTGCAATACGAAATTAAACGTTTAACACCTAAATCAGTGCCTTAGATAATGCACCCACGCGCGTCTGAAAGAAATTAAAATAAATATATATTTAAAAAAACACACAATTCGACTGCTGTCATTTGTTGCGACTTGCATGTTTCCTTTGCGCCCCTCGGGTGGGTTGGAGTAAGCCGCATCATCCGACTTCCGGTTAGGAGAGCGAGGTGCTGGAGCGTCACGAAGTTTAGGTAGGTAAGCAATGCGTTTGATAAAAATATATTTATTAAGATGGCCTTATTAACCTACAGCAAATCTAAATACGTTTGGTGACTTTTGTTTTAAAGAACTGGTTTAACGGCCTGTTTTTAACACAATATAGGCTACATGTCATCAAATCCATAACTTAAAATACAATAAATCATGTCTTCTCACATCAGATGGAGAACTTCATCCTGTATGATGAGTTGGGAGGAGGCTCAACATCGATTGTCTATAAAGGAAGACTGAAGGGAAATCTAAACTATGTAGCCCTCAAATGCAGTGACAAAGTTAAGAGACCTGAGATCACCAACCATGTAGGATTTCACTCACTTTTATTGCAGGGTATAAAATGAACAGTATAGGTTAAGATGAAGTAACCCTCAAATTTGACTAATCAGTGAGTAAAATAAGATTGCCATTGTCTTATTTCCTTCGCAGGTCCGTCTAAGTCAAGATCTGGATCATCCAAACATTGTACGCTTTTATGAGTGGTATGAGACCAAAAAGCACTTGTGGGTAGTGGTAGAGCTCTGCACAGGTCAGTAGCTAATATTAAAGTTGTATTGTGGAGTTTAAAATGTTAAAGGTAAAGAATTTTCTATGTGGTGGAGTGTGATGTCTTGTTCGTTCGTCTTCATGTTCATAGTCGTGCTTGTGTTAGCGAGCGTACGACACATTTGGGATGGAAAATGAAAAAAAAAAGAGTCCGGCTCCATCTCAGACTCCAAGAAAAAGGAAAAAAAAAAAAAAAACACTCGCACACGCACCATGCACGAGCTTGACACAGAGGGTGCAGTTACGCATTAGGCCGGAGGTGGCAGTCGCGAGTAAAAAATGACCAATTCCACAATGCAGCTTTTAAGCTGCAGTAAATTGAATTTTGAATTGCTACTGTCACGTGTGGCCGAAAAATGAAACTGCACACTCCCTACTTAACGCTCACAATTGTTTGTTTATTTCCACAATGCATCAAAGAAAGAGATAAATATTACTTAGCAGTCATTTCATTGTGAAAAATTGACTCCCTCCGAAGCTCAATGTGCACATGATGTCACATGACAGAGGGCGGGAAATCCGAACCCAAATCCAGTCTGAAAACTATTGGCCAGAGGCTTGCAGCAGTACTGTTTGTAAACATCTATGGTGGTAATCTGCTAATTAGAAGATGTTTGAGTCGTAATTGGTCAAATAAAAAGGCTGTTGCAAAGATATATTTTGACAAATTTGTACAGCTTTAATTACTGTACTTGTTTCTTTTAACATAGCTTTTATTAGAGGTAGACTGATGTTTTTTTCAGGGCTGATACCGATACCGATTATTAGTAGTCAAGGATGCCGATAATCGATATTTGGAGCCGATATTCATTTAAAATGTTGAAAAAATACAAACTCCAGCTCTTAAATTTTTTCGGGGAAATTTGAAAGCATATGTTAGGTTAGTAAAATATCGCAGTGTTTAACAAAAAAATCGTAGTCAATGGAAATCTTTATTTTAAAAATCTAACAAAAAGTTCTGTGATCTCTCAGGGGCAGTAGCATGTTTTCAAAAGTTAAATAAAAACTTAAACAATTGTTTTCTACAGTAAATATAGTATTCCAAAATTTCAAAATATCTGAATAATTAAATTTGTACTTATCTTAGTTTTAATTTCAAACAAAAACACATGGTACAAGGAGTTTCCAGGGTCAGCAGCATCTCCGAAAATTAAAAAATGTAAACCAATGTAAATTTAAATTAGTTCTGAAGTTAAGAATTTATTATCGGCTCTCTGATTTTTCAAAATGGTCGATGCCAATATTCGTCAAAATGCTGAATATCGGTGCTGTTAATCGGCCCGGCCAATAATCGGTCTATCCCTAGCTTTTATGGTGTCACAATAGGTGTCACCTATTTTCTGTGGCATAGTCATAGTACATGTACATGAACAATCACCTTTGTGCTTTCGGTATTGTCTGAAACAACATTTGCACAGTCTTTGTTCTGTTTTTTGCACTTAAGCCAAGTTCCAGTTGTGCCTTTAACTCAAAATAATCCGTAAAGTATTTTTAAGAAAAAGTACAAGTACAAATAATACAGTTCAATGAAAACATAATGAAACGGCCTTGTAAAAAGGAGATATTTTTGTGAACTTTGCAAGCTGTGACAGCTCACTGGCATAACCTCTTTTTTTTTTTACTCTCCAAATCATGAAATACCCAATTAATATGTATTGATTCAAGGAAGCGTTCATTTTGACGTGCATATTATATTGTTTAAACAACAACATATTAAAATGTGTCCCAGAGTGTCCCACACACTTTAACTCCCTCTTTTTGTGTGATAGGTGGTTCCTTGGAATCTGTCATTATTCGTGATGGATGTCTGCCTGAAGATGTCGTTAGGAAGTTTGGATGGGACTTGGTCAAAGGACTGGAACACATACACAAGTTAGGAATCATTTTCTCCGACTTGACACCAACAAAGGTTTGGATATGTCAACCCCATAATGCCATAATGCATGATTATGTATTATGTAATTATTATGAATATTTACGATAGTGTTCTTTCCTTTACTAGATTATGCTGGATACTAGTAGTACTTTAAAGTTAAGTAACTTCTGTCACTCGAAGACAGACAGCGAAACTCTTGAAGATTTCTTGTCATTGTGTTCTTCATGTGATGATGCAGAGAGAAACTATCAATATGATGATATGGAAAAAAGGTTTCAAGGTCAGTGTTGTATAATTCATTAGTCTTACTGTCCGACTCAAAATTAATGTGAGTATTTACATTTTCAGGCACACCGAGTTACACGGCTCCAGAGGTCATACAGGGATCAGAAAAAACGTTTATTTCAGATCTCTGGGCTCTTGGTTGTATTCTCTACTACATGTACACTGGTATGGTACCTCCAAACACAAAATGTTATTTTCTTTATTGTGGGAATGCTGAAGCATATGTTATTGTGATTTTTATTCTCCACACTTTTTTGCCGTGAAACAACTCACACACAGTACTTCCGATTTACACTTGCTTAAAAAATTCACGCCTCCCAGGGTATATATTGTCGCCATACTTAGAGTTTCGCATTCAGTTTCAGTTTCGCACAATTTAACATTTAATATCAACTTTTACCCATTCATTTTCAACGGGACTGACATTGAACTTTTTCGAACTTCCACTTTCCACGCCCACTTCCATACATACAGCTGGTCATCATTGCCAGGTGTCTGATACTTCTTGGTGGCGCAGTTGGTAAAGTGCTTTGACTAGTAACCAGGAGGTTGCAGGTTCAAATTGCTCCTCCAACTGTACATTGCAAATATGTCCGTGGCTGTTATGCTCAGTGATATAAATGTATACCAACTGAGTATCATATTAAGAAATTGATTATAATTTCACTGAAATGATTAAATGCATGTTGGCTTTCAGCATCAGATGACACTTTTTAAAATGAATACACCATTAGGCATGAATTTGAACAAGTCAAGTTAGGTCAGTGCCTAGAGCAATTGCCTCCCACCATGGAGAACCTGGGTTCAAACCCCACTTGGGCTGCATTTTTGTACATTTGATGATTCGATACTAACTGACTATCATATCAGGAAATGGATTATAATTTCTCTGAAATTATTAAATCCCACTTTAACCATATTGCAGTTAAAGTTTTCTTTTAATTTATTTGTCATTTAACTACAATTAAAAAATAATAATTTTCACAAAATGTATCTTTCAATTTACTTCATAAGCACATGCATTCAGCTAATAGCATTCAGCTTTTCAGCATTACCACGCAATTTCTCCTGAAATTGCACTTTGTCTCGTGTAATCTGTTGTATTTACCCAATCACTGCATTGGCTAAAAATCATGCAAAAAACACAGTCATTTAAGAGTAATCAATTTTTTTTTGTTGTTGTAGGTAAACCACCATTTTTCTCTGCTAACCACACTGAACTCACTGGAATGATTTTAAATCAGGAACCGCCATCTCCCATGCAGACAGGTACTTTACACATAAACTAATGCTTCGAAATTTGAGAGAACACGTTGACTCATTGACTCAATGATAATATATTGACATATTACTACTATTTATACAGTGTCTTCAACCAGTCTTCCCAGTCAAGGTTTCCAAAATCTTCTTCGAGCTTTACACACCAAAAACCCAGATGAGAGGTCAGACCACATACAAACACATACTGTACATGACGGAAGCCTAAACTAATCAAATTCCATCCATCCATCTATCCATTTACTACCGCTTATCCGGGGTCGGGTTGCGGGGGCAGCAGCTGTAGGAGGGAAACCCAGACTAACCCACTTAGGGTTAGCCAGCTTCTCCGGTGGGATTCTAAGGCGCTCCAAGGCCAGCCGAGAGACATAGTCTCTCCAGCGTGTCCTGGGTCGTCTCCATGCCCGGAACACCTCTCCAGAAAGGCGCCCAGGAGGCATCCGAACCAGATGCCCGAGCCACCTCAGCTGGCTCATCTTACTGTGGAGGAGTAGTGGCTCGGCCCCGAGTCCCTCCCGGATGACCGAGCTTCTTACCCTATCTCTAAGGGAGAGCCCGGGACACCCAGCAGAGGAAACTAATTTCGGCTCGTGACCATAGGTGAGGGTAGGAAAGTAGATTGACCAGTAAATCGAGAGCTTTGTCTTTCGACTCAGCTCCTTCTTCACCACAACGGACCGATACAGCATCCGCATCACTGCAGACGCTGCACCGATCCGCCTGCCGATCTCCCGCTCTAACCTACCCTCACTCGTGAACAAGACCCCAAGATACTTGAACTCCTCCACTTGGGGCAGGATCTCATCCCCGACCCGGAGAGGGCACACCAACCTTTTCCTTTTTATTTCATTTAATTTTATTATTTTTTTGAGAGAGCTCAGTATTGTTCATTCTGTAATTTTACTGATTCGACATGTCATCATCATTGCTCTCTCTCCCTCTCTTTTTTTTTTGTATGTGCGTGAGAATGTGTGGGTGTGCATGTGTGCGTGCGTGTGAGTGTGTACTCATTAATTCACCTAAAACCTATTAAAAATCTCATACCGTTCACCTAAACCGAATACTTCAGAATCCAGCTAGAGTCGTGAGGTTGTCAGGAGACCTGAGGAAGGATCAAAGAAAAGAAAGGAAAGTGAATCCAGCACCGACCAGACATCACCTACTACCCACTGGGTTACCAACCAGAGTCTTTCACCAACTCCAGAAACATCTAAATTCCAACAAATTAGGGAGACCTCAAGAGACCAAAGGAGAGACTGAGGAAAGGAAGGAAGGATAGATAAAGCAGAGTGGGATCCACAGACATCAGCTTCCACCGATTCAACGACCAGAGGAAGAAGCAGATTGTGTTTGAATTTTGATAGATGCTGGTGTGGTGGATCTGGCAGTCATGAAAACCTCCACCAAAGAGGGGAGCCGCCGACCACGGCCAGGACAGAGCAAGCACAACCCCCCAGGGCCCCCCAAGTCACGGCAGCGCCAAGGCACAACCCCCGGGCCCTGCAGGGGCTACCGGCCGGAGAGCGAGCCAGGAGCGCCCCCCAACCCAACACAGCCCGCGCCCCCAGCCCAACGCAGCAGAACGAGGCACGGCAGATCCGCCAGGTGAACCCCCCCCTTCCCACCCGCCACCCACCACAACCCAGCCTAAGCTGCCCCCAGGTCTCCAAACACCCAGATCCCCCCCCTCCCCAGCCTCCGCACCCTCGAAGATCCTGCCGAGGGTGTAGAGCTGGTCCACTGTTCCAAGACCGGGACAAAAACCACACTGCTCCTCCTGAATCTGAGATTCGACTTCCCAATGGACCCTCCTCTCCAGCACCCCTGAATAGACCTTACCAGGGAGGCTGAGGAGTGTGATCTCTCTAAAGTTGGAGCACACCCTCCGGTCCCCCTTCTTAAAAAGGGGGACCACCACCCCGGTCTGCCAATCCATAGGCACTGTCCCCCGATGTCCACGCTATTTTGTCGATCGCTACGCACCTGACCCCTTTGGCCCCACCTACAGGTGGTGAGCCCATAGGAAGACTAATCAAATTGTTTAATTTAAATTTTAAACATTTTATTGCACATTTGTGATTCTGTAGTTAAACGTGTTGCTTGTTCTTCAGGATCAAGTGGCCAGAATTACTCAGTCACCATTTCTGGACACCAGGACAAAATAAGGAAGATGACTTGGAGGAAGTAGAGGAGGAGGATGATCGTGATGATCATGGTGATGATGAAGAGTTTGGAAAAAAAGACAGAAACAGTGGTGTTTTAGATGTATGGGGGTGTGTAATGTGACTTACTTTATGATTTTCAATTATTGATAATGTATTTATTAATTAACATGCATATAGAATGACAACAATGTTTTCCTGTTTTGTTTTAAAAACTCCACGCACACAACAGGATCCCTGACGCCTTTCCATTAGGGGGACAAGCAGATAAACGTATTTTCAATAAAATGGTAACTACTTCAGTCACCATGTCTTTGGAGAAGTCGACCTTATCACAGACAAAAAACACAACAGCAATCAGACCAGACAGCAGGAAACACACTGTTCATGGAACTGTGAAGAAGAGTCAGGGATCAGCCAGGATGTTGGCAGAGCCCAGGAAAGATGAGGAGGAAAAGACAGAAGATAAAACCGTGGCTCAACAAATGGATCAAATACTGCAACCCGAGGAGTCATTCACACTAGGTAATACGTTTTGTTATGTAATTTTATGTGTGTGTTGTGTGTGTTTATTACATTGGATTGGAGTAATTCTGGTGATTTGGCTATACTGTACTCTGTGTACATTCAATACTGACCAGCCACGTCATTCCAGTTTCACCTGTATAATCGAATCAGTGAGATTGATGCAAGAGCTCAGCTATATTCAAAATTCTGTCTTCACAAAAATAATACTCTGGGCTAGAAAAATAACAATGACGATTATTTGATTGAGATTCAAATGGTGATTAAAACAATTTGTGATTTCAAAACTATAGTCATCTACTAAAGATGCTCAGCTACTTAAAAGTGTCATCGTAGCGTCATGCCCATTCAGCCCTGCACAAATTATGTTGTAAACGTGAAATAAGAATATAATTTACTCAATAATAGCAAATGAAAAAACAGTTCCTATGTGTTTTGGCCTCTTGGGGGCAGTGTGGTGCCATGCAACCTGTCATGATAAGGGGTGCGTTGGAGAGGGTGGACTGGAGGAGACAAGAATTGTAAACAAAGAGAGAAGCTTTATTAAAACTTGTAGGGACTGGTGAGAGGACGAGGAATGGAGAAGATGTGACGTGACTGGGCGTGGCGAGTGCAGGCTAGCTGCCACGACTGGAGTGAGCGAAAGGGGGCTGGCTTGACTGTAGCTAGCAGAACGTGGAGAATCACAAGGTGACGTGGAGAACCTCGAGGTGCCGTGAGCTACAGGACATTGACTAGGCTGACGAGACAATAGGGGGGGCACTGTAGCTGGCAGAACGTGGAGAACCTTGCAGGAACGTGGAGAACTACAAAGGGACGGGAGCTAATGGTGACGTGGAGGACTGGACGGAAACTAAGACAACTAAACGAAAACGAGGGTGACTAGACTGAAACAAAGATGACTTACATAAACTCGGTCTTGGCTTAAACGAAAACAACACGCACGGATTCCAGACAAACTGCGACAATGATCCTAGACCAACTGGACAAAGAACAGACTAAATACACCAACACTAATGAGAAACACCTGGGAAACACAATAGGGTGAGGGCACTGATTGGTCAAACACACACAAAGACAAAGACACACAGCTGGACGTAATCAGATATAACGAGACATACAGGAACACAAGACAAACACAACAAACCCACCAAAATAAAACAAAACCCCAAACCCTACAAAACCGAAACGTGACACAGCCATGGTGTACATACTTAAAGTAGCAGAAGAAAGTTACGATTAAATTCTATTAAAATAACTCGTTTTTCACACATTGGGACAAATGTGTGCCTTTGCGTAGTGTTATCTTATCTGTAGGTATGAGTTCTGTTAAAGTATAGAATATTTTTGTATTCTACTCTTTGCGTGTTCAATTAACTGAATGGTGAGATTCTGGTGAAGAAGTCCCTTTGCAAAGGTATCATTATAACAGAAGCTTCTGATGACACAATACAAGTCACTCAAACAGTGGTCTGTTCAGATTGTGTGTCCCTCCTTCTGCTGCACATCATTATTTATTGAAAAGTGGGTGAATACGAAAAGTCTCCTCCCATCAGCAAGTTCAGCAAGTTCCCATAGGTATAAATCAGATTAGAGAAAAACAATAATACATCAGCCTGTCCTTGGATTCTTCAACCGACTGAGACCGGCACTAGGCTAAACTCCCTTGTAGATAATAGTAGAAGAGAAACCCGTTGCCCTTCTTTTCTCATGAGAGGGACAGATAAGAATACAATACTATTCTATTCATTGAGCTACACAGCTATAACTAAATCCAAAATGGCTAAAATATAAATTGAAACTGAAAAACAATGTTAATAACTTAACAGTTCCCACAGCATTTGTATGTGAATATTTGTTTTTTGAAGGAAAAACACTCCCGAAGTCAATACTAACATTAGCATTAGAATTGGATCCTCCCTTCGCATTTAGCATTAGCGCCAGGCTAGCGATGTTTTAAAAAGAAAGAATGTTTTGTATTTACATATACAGTGGATGTTATTCTTATTGTCGTGTGTTTAGTTTTATAGTTAACGCCAACTGGAATGCCATTAAACATCTTAAAAAGGATGCTTGGGGGACAACAGAATAACCAGAATAACATACGCTACACACTTGCTAATGCTAAGTAAGCAAAATGGTGCATTCAGGGTACTTTTACAGCGTCGGAAATTTAGCTTTTCTTCAATAACGTTTTAAGGGGAAAATAATCGTCTATTTAGCCTCATTGGCCGATTATTTTGGCAGATGTTTGAAGGGCAATAATGGGCCCGTTATAGTCGGCCGATTATAATCGGCCAAGCCCCTTTTTTTTTTATTGCAACTGTTGCGACTTTTGTCTTTTTCATCAGCAGTGTCGTTTTTAGTGATTAGAACTCCACAACTTCTTTTATAGCAATGTCAAACTTTGTAAAGATATAACTAGCAATTTTCTATTGAAATATAACTTGGTTGATGACTTGAGTCTCCCTCTAGGACACTGGTTCTCAATCGCGGTCCTCAAGTACCCCTATCCAGCCTGTTTTCTATGTCTCCTTCAGCCAACACAGGTGTTTCAAACTACCAGCTAATCAGCAAGCTCTGCAAGAAGCCTGATGCCACATGCCACACCTGTGTTGGCTGAGGGAGACATGGAAAACAGGCTGGATACGGGTACTCGAGGGTTGAGAACCACTGCTCGATGAATCAGTGCTTAATTGTTATCAGCTCTTTTTCAAGATGCTTTAAATCTATTTGATTATTCAGAAAAAAATTAATAATTGTTTTTTGTCTCCTTTTTTAAAACAGCTTCATGTGTTCTTTCTTTCCTTCTCACTAGATAATCAATCAAAGTTGAGGCCAAAGAGTGACATGGATGATAACACTGAGACAATTTCTCTGTTCAGGTATTAAGACTTAGTAAGGATTTATCGTGTTTGTCTTTTTCATTTTAGATCTATAACCACGACACAGAAAGTACAGTAAATGTTCTGTTGTTTTACAGTAACTCCTGTGAAATCTCAAGAGGAAGCTGTAGTATCTTAGACTCTTTAAATTGTAGTCCTTCACAGGGAAGTGACATCCATGTTGTTAAGGTACTGACAAACTGGCAACTTTTACCATATCAATATATACTGTACGTCTGACAGAAACTGTCCCAACGGTGCAATAATTTGTCTTTTCATCCTTTCACACGTCTTAGTAGCAAATCCAGACATGCTATTTATTTATTTATTTACTTTAAGCATAAACGCAGTGGTTTGTTCAACAAGCTGGATTTACTGACGTGTTAAAATGAAGCCATTGCATCGTCTCAATACATTTATCAAGCATCCAATCCTATTGCTCTGCTGCAGAACCTCGGGTGAGGGGGCATACTTGTATACTCTAGTGCACAACATAAATGAGTACACTTTTGAGAGCAGACATTTTATTTGTCAGTGAGCACAATGATAATGTTCAGTATTTTCATGATCATTACACTGATTTGTTATATATATATATATATATATATATATATATATATATATATATGTATGTGTATGTACGTGTGTGTGTGTGTGTGTGTGTATATGTATGTATGCGTGTGTGTGTTTGTGTGCAATGTTTTTTCCCCATTTTTATTGTATTTATTTATTTGTCCACTTATTCGTTTAAACTTAATGCGGTGTACGGTTCTAAATGTACCAAAATATACAATATTTTGTTTAAAAATAAAATAGTGGTCAGTGGGAAAAAAATATTATATTATTATTATTATTTTATTATTATTATTATATTCTTGTTTACCCAAAGAGTTTATAAAAAGGATATTTTAGTGCTGTACTTTTAAGACTGTGAGAACGCAATATTTTGGCTCACGGTTATCATACCGAATCAGAATCTAATCTCGGCTCATTCCTTGTTGCCAGTGAGCATACAGTACAATACATCAGATTTAGCTAATTATGCACAAGTTTTCTGTCTCCATCTGCTGGTGAAACTTATAAATGTGTTTCTTGTGAGGCACTAGCTCATGTTGTGTACAACAAATCTGTTTTCCCTTCATCCTTCTACAAGTCCACAACAAGCATTGACATCACCTCTTGTGTGAAAGGGCTTCTGTATACGGAATCAGACCTAACGGTTTCCCCGCTGATAGACAATGCCAAGGTACAGTTGTGTTTGCCTAATGTTAAATTTA
Organism: Leptonotus elevatus; assembly: GCF_054856555.1. Lineage (NCBI taxonomy): Eukaryota > Metazoa > Chordata > Actinopteri > Syngnathiformes > Syngnathidae > Leptonotus > Leptonotus elevatus. The sequence continues at coordinate 3,962,825 of NC_141244.1, read as the reverse complement.
AAGGATAAACATCCATGTGTTCTTTTATGAAATTGAAAGCTCAACAGATTTTTACAATGTACTGCTTTTTTTTGGTGTCATTTCCAGATTCTTAAGAGTCCTGCCACCCAATATGATTCTACAAACCTGGGTGTATCACTATATACAGGTATAGTGAAGTCAGAATAAGATTTTACAATCATATTATTGTTCTGAATTACACCAGTAAATGGCGCAGCTGTCCTGTCAAAGCAAACAATTGTCTCAAGACACATTATAAAAATGTCACCACACCAAACCACACCAAACAAGAATGCCACAAAAACTATGAATAGTGTAATAATGATGATTTTATTTCAATATGTTCACAAATGGACTTGTACTCAGTCAGTGTTATCTCTGGGTCTGTTTAATTGAACACAAAGCTGATTATACTTACAGGAAGCCATGACTGTTATATGAATTGCAACAGGTGGATACACAGGTTTTTTTTTGTACCTTCCGCCAGCTAATGGACAAGGATTACATTTTTTGCCTTTTCAATATATGTCACTGGCATAGATAGATGAACAAAGATGTATTTATAATTAATGACAATTTTGACAACACTTTATAATTTCCTTTGGCACCCCTAAATGATCTCAACATGACCCCTGTGTGCTGCTTCACCCTGGTTGGGAATCCCTGCTGTACTGTTTTTCCCAACCTCTACTGAGCCAAGGCATCCCTTTCACATAAATATCACATCTCGTATCAATTTACTCACTAGACGACTGATTCAGTTTGAAATCGGGGCCCGGTAAATTGAACACAACCCTGACATACTGCAAAAGCCATGCTACATGAATAGCGGCAGGTGGATACACAGCTTTATTCTGCACACTGCCATCTAATGGATTAATATGTCATTCTTCTGCTGACCACAATATGTTGATTGCGTGGACAAATATGTATTTGTCATTCATAAATAATAATTTTCAGACAAATTTAGTCAAATTGGATACATTTTCCTGAAGGTTGCTCACTTCACATCAGTGTGCCACGGGACCCTGGTTGGGAATCATTGCACTACACTGTAAACACTGTTAATTCTGGGACACTGGTTGACCTGTGATTTGTTAGGATTGCCAAATTACTCTGATGGGACAAGATAGTAATCCATTCCAGGGTCAATGCCATCATAGAACCTTTATTAACTGTACAAGGCAATCAATAAGAGTTCCACATTCTCAGCCATTACATACATTTAAAAATGAGTTAACTGCTGTTAATATGAAAACCTAAAAACATTCAAACACATAGGCTTCCTACATGAGTATTAGCCACCACATTAAGTTTCAAATTCTCAATCTGTTTGACGTCATGCTAGACGGCATCACAACACGTCTTACATTTAGGGCTGGGTATCGATTCAAATTTCGATTTCGATTCACGAGTTCAGTTCGATTTGATTCCCTTCAGTTCAATCCAATATTGATTATTTATTGAACAGCAATTCTTCTTAAATATCAAAGACATGATTAAAAAATCCACAAACATTATATTCCAAATTAAATTTTGCGGAGGCAGTAACTGGTTAAATGATTTTTTTTTAAATGAAAATAACACTCCATAAGTAAGTGCTAACACAAACATTGACATCAATATGGATTAGTTGAAAATGTTTTCATAATTCTAATTCAATAATTCTAAATGTTAATTAAAAAGATTTTGAATTGTCAAAGTGCAATAAGTCAGGTCTTACATAAATGTAAGAAAATACTTTTAAATTCATGTGAACAGTAAGATATAAACAAATTCAGGCTTTAAAATTCTATTTTTATGTTAATTTATGGGAAAATAATCGATTCATGTTTTTATGAATCAATATCACACTCGAAAAGGAAAATTGATTAAATATCGATTATTAAATTTTTTTAAACCCAGCCCTACTTACATTTTAAGATCATTGTTACATATGTGTGAAAAGCAGATATATACTTGTGAAAAGAAGATACAACACTTAAAACTCGATCTTAATTTTGCCAATGAAGCACAATGTTTATAATTGCTGGTCAAAGGTACTGCAACGAGGTTACAAAAAAGGCCAAATAGCCAAATAAAAAGCTAACTTTGTGCCCAGAGTTAATTGTTTGATGCTTGCTTAACTGAGGTCTTGCGAGATTTACTGATGTCTCGTGTGAGGTCATACTTAAGTTGTTTAGGGGTATTTTAGGATCCATTCTGTAATGTTCCTATTGACTTATTAGTGCAAAAAACATGATTCATGGTTCTACGGGGCGGAGCTATAATGGGGCTTTAGCTATTGAGGTTTCAAGATGTTTCATGGGGACTCTGAAACTTAAAATAAATACCGCATAAATAACACATGCTACAAAGAAAATGCCGGTAATCTTAAGGCATGCACATAATGCTGCATGAGCATTTTCAGAGTGAAATATTTAAAGTTATGCTCATAATGATCTAATCTAATAATATTTAACTGGCACCTAACTGGTTCGATGTGATCCTAAAATGATTGTGAAGAAGACTGTATCTGAGTGTATCAACATCCATAGTTCTCTCTGACATCATAAAGCTAGAATGTCTCTTTGTACACAATCCTGGACCAAACCATTATTCTTCTTATTCACTTAGAGTGACTTGCTAGTAAAATAGCTAAAAACAAGTTGCATCTCTATAATCTTGCCATAATATCAAGTACAACACACCTGAATTGTTTTACACATCTAGACTGGAGGAGCAGAGTAGTTTGGACTTTTGTAATAATTTGATGCTTGCAGGAGTCGAGCAACTTTGAGGTTTTATGTCAAATACTTTACAAATAAAATGTATTATTATTATTATTATTATTATAACTTCACCCTGCAACAGCTTTTCAAAAAAAAAATTGGACTGTGATTGTTTTATGAGAACTGTCCTTTGAGACAGTCTTTTCCTTAATTTGCCACCTTTAAACCAAATTTTCCTTCAACAGAATGTTCATCATGAACATTACACTTATAGTAAAACCACAACAATGTTCCATTTTTTATTTTATTTTATAAATCCCAATCCCTTTGCATGTCAACATTGCATGTACAGTGCAAATTGAATAATCTTTCTCTGCTCAACAGTGGAGCAGCTGCTATCACTTAATAAGGAAGAGTGGAGCATCTTTATTCAACAGCTCTGTTCATCCCTCGAAGGAGAGAAACCATCTTTCACAGCTACTTGCTCTTCAGTAGACTTGCTGTGCTACCTCTGCTTTCTGGTTAAACATAAAGAGGTTGCCAACAGATTGATTAACTCAAAAATGGTAAGATCAATTATATTTTTAATTAAATCGTTTTTTTGTATTAAATGAATCTTTATATTCATGCTATCAAATCAAAAGCAATTTAAAATGTAACCATTTAAAACAAATTATTTCTCCAGTCATACAGTTTGATAATATAGCATCTAATTACTATTGAAATTACCCCAGATAAATATGTGAACTCATACGACTAGACTCACACTACAAACAAACATACCTGATTTAATTTGCTTTCATAACTGCTCAATACTAACATGCTGCATTGCATCTCTGATCGTTTTCATGATGGGAATCTCATTTCTTTATTTAGCTTCAGGCACTAAATCTGCAGTTACGACAAGCCCATGACTGGGATGTGTAAGTAAATAACTTTTTTTTTGTATCTCTATGTAACAACCAGTTGCAGAAAGTTTGTAGTAATTCAAGTTGTCTGGTATTGACAATAATAACATTTAATAGAAAATGAATAAATGGATTTAACCCCCCCTCCCCTCCACTTAACTCTGATGATAATTATAATATTAATAATAGTAATAATATTAAAAAAAGTGGCTTTGATGGTGGTTTAAAAAATGCACCATAGTGGCAGCGACAACAAAAATATTCTCCTTTATTTTCTTATTTGATTATAACCAATTGTTGCAAACAAAAATGTAACTTGTCATTTTTATAATCAAATTCTATTAAAACAATAACATAATTTTAATATACGTAAATTAAATTAAATGTTTTTCAGGAGGAGTATTGTTCTCAGAGTTCTGGCTCTGCTGGCTCACCATTGTACTGAACTTGAAATAAACAGCCCAGTTTCTGAGGTAGGCAAACACATAATCAAGTATGCATGCCCAACATATGCGTGCGTGACCACACACACCCACACACACGCACACGTACGCACGCAAGGCACGCACACACACACACACACACACACACACACACACACACACACACACACACACACACACACACACACACACACACACACACACACACACACACACACACACACACACACTGTGATCATCCTATACTGTATTAAAGCTGTAATTCCAGCAACGACGATGAAATAACGGGAAGAAAAGTGATCACGATTGTAAGGGCCCATAGCAGTCAGCGGGGCTAGAAACATGTACCGTATTTTCATGTTGAAGTGGTAGGACATTGTTTTCCCAATACTCAAAGAACCTCGCAGTGCCCTTGGGACCAGGGATACCAAAAACACAAAATGAATCTTATTTTGTTCTGTGAGTTGATGGATCACTGCTAAGGATAGAAGCTCCAAAACTCAACTTAATTTGTGAACCAAATATCACTTTGTACCCAACTAAATGAATGCTGAAATTGAAAATACTGTTTTATAGGGCCTAGGTCCTTGTCATCACTTTTCTTGCCCTTACTGAAAGAGGCAATGGAATTTATTTTTAATAGAAGTAGACGTTTACATTATTGTCCAGCAGGTGGCATCATTGACCCTTTGAAATTCAGCCATATGCTGTTTGTCTGTCTGTCTCTCACTCAATGACAATCACTCATTTTACTATATTCTATAAGTGAGATTATGTATAGCATTGTTTTTTTATTGTTGTCCTTATTTTATGACATCACTGCATTTTAAATATAAAATTACGTTTTAAATCAATTAATTATTATAAAATCCATGGTGGTTGACTGGTTAGCTTCACAGTTCAGAGGTCTTGTCTTTCAATCCAAGCGCTGGCCTTCGGTGTGGGGTTTTCATGCTCTCTCATGCTTGGGTCTTCTTTGGCTACTCTGTTTTCCTCCAACATTTCAAAAATTGAAGTTTTTCTTATTTTAATAATATTTCTCTCTCTCTTTCTCTCCCTCTCTCCCATTTTCCCATATTCCTCCACCTCTTTGTTTTTTTTCTTCCCTGTGCTCTGGACAGTTTCTGTCATTTTGACATATTTTACAAGTGCTCTGGGGTCACCAATGAGCTGGGGGCGTGTTATTATTTATCTTATTTGGTATTATTTGCAACAGTATTAATTGCCCATTGCACTACATTTTAATAAGTGTTATCAAACTAAAAAGTTGATTGTAATACCTATTCATCCATCCATTATCTGAACTATTTTTGCTAAAATTACATTGAAGTTGGCCATTTTTCCCTCCCTCAAATTTGTGGCGATGGCACCCTTGGCATTTGCCTATACTGTATTTTGCCAAATGGGTGAGATGGCTGTGGGGTTCAGCTCATAATGCAGAATTGTAAAGCAGCTAGTTGTGTGGATACAATGCTGATTGTCATAGATGTAGACAGCGTTTGTGTTCATTCTTGTTTGTCCAGTCACGTTTGATAATATTACAATTTAACTCTTTCTTTCGCATGGACACGCACACACATGTGCACACACAGACTCAGTTGCCAATTAATCAATCAATCAATCAATCAATCAATCAATCAATCAATCAATCAATCAATCAATCAATCAATCAATCAATCAATCAATCAATCAATCAATCTGTTTTTGTTTAATTTTTTAGCGTGGTTAAGTGTAGTCATAGCCTTTTTTTACATTTGTTTTTTTAATACTCCATGAAATAGATTCAGGACATCGTTCACACCTTTGCAATTCTTGCTATTCTGTTCTATTTCAATCCCTGTGGCACTCAAAGCTATAAAGTTTTTATTTTAAATTACAAAATGGCCTACTGTGGAACCGCAGTGTTTTTAAGGAAAAATGGCGGAACACTTTTTCCACTACCCGCTTTACCTTAGGAGGACAAATTATTGAGAGAAGGACAAAGCGGTAAATTCTGGCCTATGGTTGGTTGTGCTTCTGTCTGTCTGTCCATCTGTGATTGTCAGGGTTCGTCTGCAGACTCAGCAGGGGTTCTCTCTATTTGTGGATGTGTGTGTATGTGTTTTGCTATCGTGATGTAAACAGATGAGCAATAAAACAGCACATACTTGATTCATCTGTGTGTGTGTGTGTCTCAGCAGGGGTTCTCCTGCTGCAGTCCTGATGATTGGAGTGTCAGGACTGGGCTTAGTTACTATGGTAACTGTTATACAGTATGCTTCGATCCCCCCACCCAGCACACATGCACGTGCACACACACTCGTCTATTTGTTTTGATTCTCTCCATCCCTAGACGAACCACCCATCACGCACGCACGCACGCACGCACGCACGCACGCACGCACGCACGCACGCACACACACACACACACACACTGCCAGTATCTCCCGTGGAGTTAAATGGGAGTGCAATTTTTTGGGTTAATCATATGCAATTTAGGGAAGCCGGGCCTTTGCAGCAAACAAGATATAATTTTCTTGTTTACTTATCACTGCTTCTAAAGTTTTATGTGGCTCCTACAGGGTTTTAGCCTGAGAGGCTTCCACTGTGCACTGTGCTGGGTGTTTAAAGGGGATGTGCAGTTTTAAGGCATTCTGAAAGTTCACAGTGCTGTAATCTTAAAGCGGATGAATTATTCTGATGGTGCCCATTCAGACGGAAAATGCTCTAAGCACACACTGATGTGACATTCCCAAGATGTGATATTCCCAAGCCTACCTTTTGTAGGGAAACGATAAGTTTGAGCAACTTGAGTTAATAAATGACACAAAGAAAACAGCAGACAGAAAAACATAATTGAGCATTTGGTTTATTCATAGATTGCAAAATATATGCACTGGCCACAACATTAAGAAATGTTTTAGATTCATATTTACCTCAAAATACCCATTTACCATTTCCTATTTTATATTCCACGCTGGTAGACTAGCTGTCATCCTATCATATAACTTGTAATATGTATGCAGTGTCCCAAAATGTCAATCCGAGTTTATTTGAATACATAATGAATCCATATTGACGAGATAGATTTAACATGGGAGTAAGTCTAATCAATTAAGGTTCTAAATTGAGTAAAAAAAATAAATTGGGATTTGGATTAAAGAAAATTAATCTGAAATTTGGATACAGTTCTTTTATTTGATCTCCTTCGATTAATTATATATCTAATGGATTGTGAGAGGCAATATTATACTGCAGTAGCACTCAGATACTGTGTGAATGTACTAAGTGTGAAAGGTTGTATATATCTTGTGGTTGAGTGGCGACTGGTCAAGATACGTGGTATAATCTCAGGTTGTCGCTAAAAACAAAATGCAGATATAAGTAGTTAAAGAAAGGATGGAATAATATTAATTGAAGGTAAGAATGTAATCTTCTGGCTGTACTTTTTTATTCTGCTTCATGCATCGCTTATTAGGATTGTAGCTGTAAAGAAAGTTAATGTGCAGATCAGTCTTACAGTTCAATGCTCTGCCAACAATTTATTCTCTCTGCTGCACACTTTTTAATTACAGTATGACATTTGAATTTGTAACTGTAAGAGTGTTGCCTCTGCATATAAAATAGGCAAGTTCATTTTCTATGTGTGCAGTACATTCATGTGTTCCATTTAATGCAAGTAGTTGTTGATGCTGAACTAATGACGGTGTGTTCAGCGGAAGACTGGATTTTTCTGCCTCATTTCATCCTCCGCCCAAAGCCTTACTGGTATAAAACACCCCCCAAATAATCAATTTACATTATTAGTGGGGTCATTTCAAGACAGAGAGCCTTTGAAGAACATCACTTTCATCACATGTCCCAACGATGCACTTAAATCGCACATCATCAATATGCACAGACAACACCATTCTATCAAGCTTCATTTTACAAATAGGAAAATTGGATCAAACTACGAGTATGATGTCAACTGTTTATTGAGAATTACGTTATTCGTCTGCTCAGGTTATAATCAGCCACTCAAAAAGATGAACACTTGCTAACTGCAAAAATAGCTTCTCTGCGGCTTTTAAACATTCTTTATACTTGCAGGTAATATTCACACTATCAGAACTGCTGAGGGACAATTTGAAGAACAGTCAAGTAAAGAGGTTTCTGCTGCCACCACTTGGAGCGTTTCTGTACCTCATTGCCTCTCAGGTAAGAGTCAGAATGACGCAGGACCCATTCAGAAATAGATAGCTCGATGTTGATGATGAGAAATGTGCGGATGAAGACAACCACAGGGCATTCTGTCGTTTATCGTTCCCATGCATTCCAGTAAGATAAAGACAGACCCGTCCCCAGATGTCAGACTTAAGGGAGGCACATGAAAAGTCGGGTTACAGTATAAAATACTCTAGCACTCTTACTCTTTCATAGGAAATGGTATTGTCATCTGCAAAGACACCACATACATATTTATGACAAAACAGAGCAACTTTTAACACATTACAACTATTTACAAGTATGCTGGGAAGTGCGTGGCTTCACCATCACTACAATACCGAACCATTGCTTTTGATTGTATGATGGAGGGGCGCATGTAATCTCAGGGAACATGTTTTTTTGTTTGCCATACTAGAATAAAGTGTAATTGCACAGCCACTACAGTAGGTGGCAGTGAGTGCACAATGAGTAATTGCTCCTCTGCAGAAATATACTTACAACAATGCTACAGATAAATTATACTATAGTCATAGCAGAGAGATGGGGAGCGTGCAAAATATGTTCTTGTTCCAAAGGGGTCGTAACAATATATAATTGAGAAGCACTGGCTTATGTAGAGTTTAAGAATGTCCCATGTGCCAGTCAACAGGACTGTCCTCGGCTATTGTTATTTACAAATATATGCAAATTTTACAAGTTATGCCATAATTCACATGGCCACACACAAAAAAAACTTGCAGATTGACTTTAAAAATGTGTGAGACTCTTGCACACCAACAATGGCGTATTCGTCGTGCACCTAACATTATTATTTTCATTAAGGCTGTAATAGGCTGTTGTAGTTAAGGCTTACCATAAACAAAAGAACACCATTATTTATTTGTCTTAGTGATAAACAACTCAACATTAATAATACAAAAATAGCTACTACGACAACATATAAAAATTTTAAATAAAATAAAAGTTTATTTTTAGATATCTGTACTTCAAGTTGTGGGGGCACATGCGTCTTGGTAAGTGGGCAACACCACCACACCCCCTCCACCGCCCGCCCGAATAATCCTCTATTTCTCGTTTGTATTCATATTATTTAATCATTCTGCTTATTCTGAATATAGCAGCACCAACTTACTTTGACAAAACAGCATGCTCTAAAAAAAGGCAACAACTGATTGTTACTAAAGATAGAATTCAGAACAAGTTCATATGGAGTTCATTGCAGTGTTCTCCCTTAGATCAAGTTTTTAGTAGAACAGTATTATTAGCACAGTTTTGCTGTTCAGTGAGATAATATTCAACATTTTTTTGGCTTAAAACATTGACATAACTTTAGTTGTATATTGTGTTGCAATTTAGCTAATTTTATTTTATTTTGTTACTGTTTTAATGCCAGTTTGTTCTGTTCATTTATTATTATTATTTTTTTTTTACTGCGTTGCCATGTAACATTCCTTCTTTTTAATTGATCATTTACATAAATACACACAAATAAGTTCTGTGACAGTGTTTGTTTGGTAGAATTCTCAAGGTCCTATGTGTCGGGTTTGCATGATAAGTGATGCTAGTGATTGGTTCGAGGTTAGCGGTACCACTGAGAATTGCTGTTATGAGGCTTGATGCGTGTGGCTTTCAAATGTGGAATCTGTATTTGTGTGTGTGTGTGTGTGTGTGTACAGTTCTTGCTTTTCTGTCAATGACAATGATTTGCTGAGCCTTTAGTGCTGTGTAGGCTTCTTTTTCCAACGATTTGAGTTTTCACATGTAGAATGCAAGTTTCTCTAGCAGGGTCAGTATGATATTGATAGCGCTAACACTCAGTATGCTGAGTCCCCAAGATAGAAGGCTGGCAGAGTTGACTGCAGAGTTAATGATCGGGTGCCCTGCTGGATTCCGTCTCTGTAAACTGAGATATAAACAATCCGCGCAGATGAAAATGAACTTTCAACTTCTAACAAATCCTACAAATAAATTGAAAATTATTAGTATTTATTTTGAACTTGAAAATATTAAAATAACCAACATAGTGTCATTTAGATCTATGGAAGATAATTTGGTACAAGATGCAGATTGCCACTTAAAGTACTCGAGCTTTATTTTCAAGTTTTTCCATAAAAAAAAGAAGCTTGTCATCATTGTCAGATATATCTTTCAGTGGCATGAAAAGTTCGTCTATCTCATTATAATCATCATCATCATTATTGTTTGCGTGCAATTTATTAAAGCATCTGTATCACGTTTTTTCGCCCTTCCGCAGTTAACTACAGGCATTTAATGATTAAATCTTATTTTTGACACTATGGCGATGTAATTTCTTATGAAATATGAGTTATTTTGGTGGCTATTTTTCTAACCCGGAAGTAAGACTCCCGGTTCAGTAAAACCCTACCTCTCCCCGTCTCCCCGCGTGCCTGCCGTGCCCCTCTTGTCCTAGCCTGAGCCCACAAAACTCTGGAGCGCCACGTTCGCACACTCCTGTGAGCGGCGAGACCGGCCATCCCCTGCACTACAACCGCGTTTTCTTTAAATGTGGAAATTGGATGGATGTTCAATTCTTCAATAAACATTTGGAAGCTAAACGGCACGTTTGCCTTTTCCGACTGACTGCAAGACATCGTAGTGGAGCAGGAGGGGAGAAGAAAAAAAGAAAAAGAAAAAAAAGCACTACATGGGACAAGAATTTGGGACCTTCTGCTTTCTGGGTGAACGCGCTAACCACTACATCATTCGCACATGTATGCTGTTTGGCGCAAAGTTTGTTTTGTTTTTGTTCTGTTTTGTTTTATTCATTTTTTCCTTTTGGACACGATATTACAGGTTACATCGATCACATAATATCATTTGCAACATTGACATCCGAAAGAAGGGCTGACGGGTAGAAGCCATGGCTTATTAGTAACGCGTACCCATCGATTCATTGATTATGATAGTCATTGATTCATATCGTTATCAATCTCAGACTTAAGTCTGCACACTCCTCGCTCAGTTCATCTTGAGTAATGTCTGTGTGTAAGTTGCAGCTAGTACCAATCATTTGGAATTGGTAAATCGGTTCCCGGACACCACCAACAGGCCCACCCAACCAGGCAAGCAGGCAAGCAGGCAAGGCGAGCGCATCCTCGTTCACCAATAGCGTCTTCGCTGACCTTGGATCAGCTTTCACACATGTTGTGGCTTCCAGAAGAGTAGATCGGCTTGCATTCTGCCCATTGCGTCCACAGCAATGTTAACTCCATTCTGGTCAGTTCAGCCACCACTGTTGCCAGCATCCGTTGATGCTTAGATCTTGATACTCCTGAGCGCTCACCAAGGCCAGCCCACCCGGCAGAGTAGCCCCCGCCAGCCGCATCCCGGAACCATGTTCACCAACCCCATTGTAACTATTTACAGCAGATACATTGCAGCCACAATACAACCTTATCACGACATCCTTGCATGTTGCAACAAATGTCCAAACAGAAATACAGCCAGGCAATGTTTACATTCTTACAGGAACAGCAATACATGTTATCAATGCAGGTGTATAACCTGGGCAGTGTCAGCAAGTAATCATATGCTATATGCATGCCCACTTTCTCCGAGACCTCCATGGGATAGTGACAAAAGTATCCTTTATCAATAAACATTCTGTCCAAATGAATTCAAAGCAATTAATTATCCTTCACATTTGTAATGCCAAAGTGCAATGACAATTGGCAGTCTTAAAATCCCATTAAAGGTTCTGGCTCACACTTGTGTAAACTACAAGTAGAACTTTTGCACTGCTGAACCTAACTGAGTGGTGTAGTGGTTAGCTTGCCCTTCTTCTTTCCTCTCTCCTCCCTTCTCCTCCCCTCCTCCACCACGATTTCTTGCAACAAGAAGCCGTTTTGTTTATTAAAGATTTGATGGCTTGCGTGCTCAAATGCACCGGGCGTTTTACTTCTGCATTAGAAAACAACCAGCAAAACACCTAATATTTCATAAAATATTACATCACCATGGTGTCAAAGGTCAGATTTAATCATTATATGCCTGTAGTTAACTGGGGAAAGGCTTAAGATACCGTGATGTAAACCTTTTAAATACATTTTAGTCATCAGAAGTATCTTCTTCATAAACATGCTCAGATTTCACACTAAACACATATTGGGACTGCATTGGACAAGATCACTGTTTCAATATTCATACTTTTATATTTTTTCCTACTTTAATTTTTTTAATTTATTTGTGTTTGAGATTCTCTAATGTACAACAGGTACCTGCGCTCAACAAAGGTTGTTTTCCACACTGTAAAACAATCTTTCAGCCATTATGTTATTGTAATTGAAGTGCATAATACCTTTCCACACATCAATACATGTTTTCAATTGTTAACGTATGTACATATGTTCAAAGGTGAATAACTCTTTGAAGTGAGTTGTTCAAACAATAGGTAAAATTTTAATCTGTGAATTTGACTTAATGTGCTAAATTTAAAAGAAGCATACATTTAAATCTTGTAGCCGCAAAGCTTTATTAATAGGCCACACATATTATGACAGAAAGTTACGCTTGTTATATCAACACCTTCTTAAAATAATCACCCAAGTCATTTTTTTCAGATTTTTCAGGAAACAAAAACATTTAACCATTTGCATCTTCAGATGATTTAGGCATAACAATTATTTTTGCAAAAAAATAATGACACAGGCAATTATTTTAAGAGTGTGACGATATACATACAGATGGAGTGGTGGAGTAAATCAATATTTTTTATTAACCATCTATCATCCTACAAATTAAAAAAAGGCTATTGAGGATCCTTAATCCGGACAAAGGTGGTGGCGACTTGGCAGAAGAACATATCAATCTGCTATCTGCCGCTAATTGCCGGTGGAACAGCTACCTGAGTGGCCAGAACTCATACACTTTTGTTGGAACAATTTATATTTATAAGTAATGTGCAATTTGAACTTTGTTGCTTCACTTGATTAAACATACATTGGTGTATGCAAAGAACTTAGCGCATCATGGTGAATGTTTGACAAATACTTGTATGTTGAACAGTCTTTTATTTTTATTTTTACAGTACTAGTGATCTAATCAATACTCGTTATTGAGTAAACCTTATATGACGCACGAGCTGTAAACTCCGTCAATGTGGCTGCACAAGGGATCTTGAGTGACTCAAAACGCTGGTCTGGCTGAAAACAGGTGTCTGGTGCCTGCCACAAAGTATTTTTAAGTTCCTGGTGATACCGATAGCGGATAACCATCCATTCAACCCAAAGAAAAAAACTATGGTTAGCATTAACGCTAGTTCGCTATTATCCTCATGGCTACTGAACACTGTTGCGCCTCACTAAAAAATGAGTTGCGCGTGCCTATGACTGAATCAATAAGACATCTGATCCAAACTGGAACAGTGGAACCAAACCGTTTGTCAAAAGCCGCTCCACTCCTAGCGTGCGTGTGTGTGTGTGTGTGTGTGCGCGCGCGCACTTGTGAGTGCCGATTACAACCAACTATTGCCAACTATTTTACAGACAGGAGAGGCAAGAAGCAGTGCGAGTGAATGTTTATGACATGTAAACAAACATGCATGCCAAAGACCATTTATCATGTGTGAAAAAAAACCTAGTGTCCATTTGTTTTCATCGAACGACAATGACATTTTATCTTCGTGGTTTTTGTTTACTGACAGTTGGCAAACTGATTTAGGCGCATTACTGCCACCTAACATAAACTGTTACACCCCTTCAGAATAACCATTGGACTGGGAGTGTACAGTAGGGCTGGACGATTAATCGAAACTTTTGGCTTCTCTCATTCTTTAAAACGTGATAATAGAAGAAAAATTATCAATGTGCAGAACACCGCGGTATGTTTACAAGTTCCCTACCCACTAAACATCCGACGTCCATTGGACCTCCAGATCATGCCCGTATCGTGTCGGCCGGTCGTAGACCGTATTTCTACGTCCATATGACCGCCAAAATAGGTTGACATATGACGTCTAACCATGGCCTTAATATGGACGTTGATATGACGTCCCATACGCACCTTGTTTGTACTTTGTACATGAGCACAAAAAAAATCATATACGCTATAACATACATTTTAAACCTTAATTAAAACTATGCATTTTTGTGTGTTTTTATTTTTTTAGTTAATGAAAAATATATATACGAATTTGTAATTTATTGTTATTTTTTGGACTGGAAAGTTTACGTTTCAACGCATATGTGGAAATCTATTCTGTCCTGCGTGTGGTATACATAGGCTCCACCTCTCTAGGCTCTCCCATATATCAGAAAAAGTGGTCATGCTGATCTGCTCAAGGTAAGTTAAGCTGCTCCTTTTATTTTCTTATAGCCACATTTATCATTTTTGTGATTTGTAATTCGATTGACTTCGGGAGTAGTAGTCCTTCAAATAAAAAATATTCAGGGCTCTGGATGGTCAGGTGGTGCTATCGCTTACCCTCGGTGCAGGCGGTGCGGGTTCGCTTCCCTCCTGGAAACCACGTTTGTTTGTGGATGTGTGTCTGGATGGAAAAAAAAGAGGGGAAAAAACTAATATTCACACACAGACGTTGTGGACACACATTCATTCCCATTGCCTACTCAAAGGCACAAATTCTTCCCGATTTGTGAAAAACAAGTTATTTCAATAAAATTCAATCACAACTTCCACTAAGAGGCCAAAACGTGCAGGAACACTCAGTACAGTATTTGTTGTGCAATTGCAGTATTTGTTGTGCAATTGCAGTATTTTTGTTTTACTTTTTACTAATTCAATTTCTCACTGTCGTTTTCAGTCATATTTAAAGCTGAATTCACAGAAATTTCTGTTCCTCAAAATTCAATACAAATATCCAAGGACTTTTTTGTTGTGGTCATACCAACACATATTTCCACATGACAAAATACAATCCCTGAGGTCAGGTTAGCTCTCTAAGTCCCCAGACTTGTGAAAATAACATAAGATAAAATGAATATGATAAGAGGGTAATGTAATGCTTAAGTTTGAAAATGAAGAATGACACTGCAAGAGACTTGAATTTCATATGATATTTATAAGGTTATGTTAAAAAAATTAATAATTGTTTTATTAATCGTGATTTCAATCTTAGTCAAAATAATTGTGATGATTTTTTCCCATTATCGTCCAGCCCGAGTGTACAGTCTATCTTGTATGCAATTATGTTCTGTATGATGTGGGATTCAACTTCATCAAACAATTACAAAACACATTGAGGGTAATTTTCATAGTGAATCTATGTCATATGAATATGAATTGATAAAGAGCAATCACACACAGCATAGAAATGTATTTTAGGCAAGTACAGAGAAAGTGAGGGGCCATGAAAATTCACAGTTTACCTGTGCCCACCAAAAATGCCACTGCAGTGTATGCATTTACAACTGCTGGTTGCAGCCAAGTACTGCACTCCATTTTGTTACGGTGTGGTCACGGGGCGGCGTGGTGTCTGTCGCCATGTGAAGTGGAGGACCCAAAATGCAGGGAGGCAGGAGAACCACAGCAGGAGTGCGGGCGAGACTGGCGTGCTCCATTTTACAGAAAACACTAACCAGGGTACTGGTTAATGCTAACTAAACAACAAACTGAAAATATACAAAATCAAAATGACAGACAGAACTCCGGGGGTGACCGTGACAAGCGGCAATGATCCCACGCCGACTGATCACCACCCGGGAACTTTTTTTCCAGTTATTCCTATGGGTATTATTGGAGCAGTTTTATGTACTCAGGCACAAGTAATCAAGATGTCATATTTTTCCCTTTCCTGACTTGACGCTGTCTTGCCATTTTATTTTATTTTTTTACTGCACTTACATTTCCACCCCATCATCGTGTTGCCTTCCTCTCACTTCCACTCTGCTCCTCAAATGCCCCGGCAAATTCACCACCAACCCACCCAATCACCCCCTCCCCACACTCTTTTCACCAATGCTCCATGTCTTCCTATGACTCTTTACCAGGAGAAGAGAGGCTCCCCAGAGGGCCTGTGGTTCGTTCCCGCTGCCGCCTACACTGGCTTAATGAGGAGCCTGCGGGAAGGGGTGAGTGTCTCTGTGTACGCCTCAGTGTGTCTGTTTTTGTGTCTGTGTAGCTGTGACTAAGTCTCAGTGTCTGTGTGTGTGTGTGTGTGTGTGTGTGTGTGTGTGTGTGTGTGTGTGTGTGTGGGTGTGTGTGTGTGTGTGTGTGTGTGTGTGTGTGTGTGCGTGCGTGGGGGCAGGGGATCCCTATGAACAGTAATGATGAGGCAGCTGTGTGGGCCTAGAGCGTTGTTTGCCAGCTGCAAGTCAAGGGCATACAGAGCAGTCACACGCACACACACGCACGCACGCACGCACTTACCTGCATCAAACTCAGACTGTATTGCTTAGTGGCCTGACCTCAGGAGCAATAAGGCTCTTAGACACATACACAATAGATGGCATCGACAATTTTTTTTTAGATTTATTTCATTTTTGGCCTCCTTTTACTTTCCTTTTTTTCTCTCTATCTCACTTTATTATATTATTTGATTGTACACTATCTTTGACATTAAAATTAATCCAGCTAAATTTAGTCTTGTTGATGCAACAAAACAAAAATGACCCAAACCACAAAAATATTGTAGTGCGTTATATACATCGAAAACAGTACTGTTTGGGTGGCATCGGTGACTGCATTTGAGATACAGTAGATCCAAGGTGTCCAAACTTTTTCCTCCCAAAGGTTACATACAGAAAAATCAAAGGATGCAAGAGCAACTTTAGATTTATTTTTATTTTTTTTAAACTTTAATTTATCAAGCACATCAAAAGCTACCTGAACAGCTTTCTATAAGGCGAATACATTATTTATTTTTAATTATTATTATTATTATTTTTAAGGTTTTGGTGTATTCGAGACCCTGTAACCCACCAGAAAATATCATCCCGAGCAGCCAAATCCCATTTCTACACTCAGAACCAAAAGATTTGATTTGATTTATTTGTGTCAGGGACAGAACATATTAATAAACATTTCAGTAAATATGCCAGAATTAGCCAAAAGGCTGTTTTTCATCTGCAGTCCCAAGACAGATCGCAAGTGTCACCTTAGTAAAATAAAAATAAAATGCACAACAATAAAAATACTTTCATGAAAACACTATTAAGTTAAAAGAGGAGCAATCTGTCATAAAATGACCATTTTTAAGTTCATTTGCCTATTTTCATATTTAGAAAAACTTTACTATCTATCTATCTATCTATCTAT
The DNA here is from genome assembly GCF_054856555.1 of Leptonotus elevatus. Lineage (NCBI taxonomy): Eukaryota > Metazoa > Chordata > Actinopteri > Syngnathiformes > Syngnathidae > Leptonotus > Leptonotus elevatus. The sequence goes on along the minus strand of NC_141244.1, from coordinate 3,945,344 downwards.
CTATCTATCTATCTATCTATCTATCTATCTATCTATCTATCTATCTATCTATCTATCTATCTATCTATATAACAAATTATTAGTAGCAGATTATAATTTTTTGAATAATCATCTTTAGCGCAAGCTGGGGGCCGCATAAAAATGGCCACAAACAGGCCACAAATTGCCCCCGGACCATAGTTTGGACACCACTGCTGTAGATGGAAGGATAATGGATGGACAAATGGACAGATAGACATCAATAAAGATGGTTGACGATGCATTCAAATGACTATTATTTTTTTTAGATGCATACTTGTCGACTGTGAGGAGTGAGGAAAGAGGCACTGATATTGTTCTGTGTCTCAAAGGTAAAATGCGTCTTACTGGGGTGGTCCACCACAATAGAATGAATATAGATGAAACTCTGGTCGGCACTGGTCTGTCAGCTTGTTTCTACTATTGCTTCATATCATTACCACTGGGACGGGGTGAGGTAGATGAGGAGAGGTGGCAGGAGCAGAGAGACAGGTTGAAGAAAGCACAAGGAAGGTTGACTTATTTATCATTATTGAGCTGTGAGAGTATGCCGAGGAGACACACACACACACACACACACACACACACACACACACACACACACACACACACACACACACACACACACACACACACACACACACACACACACACACACACACACACACACACACACACACACACACAGGCACACACAATTGAAGGGGTCCGACCCTCATCCTCAGACCCAACTTGTCCTTCTCTTTCTTTCCCTCTGAGCATGTTCACCTCTCCTTCCATCACATTTCTTTCTCCCTCATTGGTGTGCTAGTTTTCCCATGAATGTACATTCATTCATCCATTCATTCATTCAGTCAGTCAGTCAGTCAGTTCTTTTCCTACTGCTTATCCTGTTCAGTTTTGCATTAAGTTGAAACCTATCCAAGCAAACTAGACTGGTTTACCAGCCAATCGCAGGGCATATACTGCATGACAAACAAGCATTCACACCTATTATCAGGGCTGCGGAAGTGGGCAGGTCCCAGATGCAGGTTTATTGTACAATTGCTTGATCTGAGGTAGATGATTGCTGGTGAGCAAAAGGGACCCATGAGCTGAGTCTGGGTTTTTGGGTAGCTGGAGAGGAACAGATTCACAGGGAGCGAGTCAAATTTGACAGCAGGTTTATGGCTAGCAGGTTGCAGGATGCGAAGGCAATGAATGAGCTTGAGACAAGGAGTAATGACAGGTTAAGAAAATACTCAAAAGTATTTCATTAGTTCTGTATGGGCTAAGTGGCTGGAAGTCTACGACGTAAGTGGCTAGCAGCTAGCTGTTAGCATTACCAACGAGTGTCTGGCTGGTAGCTGTAAATGAGTTTGACAGCTGGTACCTGGCTTATTTTAATTCTATTACAACATTCAATTCAACATTTGTAGCGGTTTCTTACCATCCTAAATTAGTGATTGAACATGAGTTCGCAGTGTTTAAAGTAAAAAAAAAAATCATGAGGCTTAACTTTTTACGGGGAGCGGTGATGCAGTGTCCAACATGCCAATTTGTTGTTTGACCGACATCAAGCCATTACTGTTCAATTTGTCGCCGTGGATGGACTGGGCATTTGGGAAACTCATGAAATTCCCGATGGCCAGTTCTCCCCAAGTGTCAGGTCACCTCTTTCATTATCCATTTATATCAGTGGCGAGCGGTTATAATAAGCTATTAATGCAGTGCATGACCAAGCCCTTAAATAAAATCATTTGTCCTCTATTATACAACACCTTAGTTCTACAGTTTTGGTCTTAAACTCCTGTGTAATGTGTCCTGTTTTTCTCATTGAGAGCTGAAAAGCCGACAGCCTGTTTCGCGCATCCGCAATGAGAAATCAAGTTGTGTTAGGCCGTGGCTCAGGGTGTAGAGACGGTCGTTCAGTAACCAGAAGGTCGATCCCTGCCCTCCCTAAGTCATGTGCCGTTGTGTCCTTGGGCAAGGCACACACATTGCCTCCAGTGCTACTCACATTGGTGTATGGAAGGCGCAAATGTTTGGTGGTGGTCGGAGGGGTCGTAGGCGCACACTAGGCAGCCACGCTTCCTTCAGCCTGCCCCATTATTTATTTATAATATTTTATAATATTTTTCATTGCTGTAATTTTTTGTTTTTTGTTAGTATGAGCTCGTATTTTTGTGACCTTTTTTTGTATCGCCAACCTCCCCACAATATCGTGATAATTATCGTATCGTGACCTTCATATCGTGAAAATATCGTATTGTGATGTTTGGATATCGTTACATCCCTAGCTAGCCATTACACCACGACGTGGGCCAACGTCAAAGTAAAAATGTACAAACTAAGGCTATTTGCATTGCCGTCAATGTATTACTGTATTTGGTAAACTTTACTTTGAAGTTAGGCTTAGTGTGTTACGTTGAGTATGTTTGAGCTTTCTTGACCTGTCAGAATGGTAGCGACTGTGAATGCGCTCTTTGTATTTTTTGTTTTTTTTCCACCAACCAATCCGCGGATTGTGCGTGATCCGAACCGTGGGGTTTAATCCGAACCGACCACGGTTTAATGATGATCCGCTGCACGACTACCGGGCAGGGATCCAACCTTGCAATGTACATTCAAGAGCTTGCTCAACATGTAGGCAGGATGCGATCAGTCATCTGTGGGGATGAAGGGGTGGCACGGAGAGGGGCAGTGGACTAGATGAAAGGGGCTTAATTTTTGAGACATGGAAGGTGGGTTAAACACATCGGCTGCTAATCTCATAGACAGTTGCATGTGCGCTTGGCGTAAAAATTGGTGCATCTTCGTTTTCGTGCTCTGACATTAGTGGTTTAGTTTGCCATGTCAGGAATTCTGGCGGACTGAGGATATTTTGTTTTACATGCACTCGGCGTACCTGACAATTTGGTTACAGAAAGTAGAATAGACCTTAGACCAGGTCTACATTAAGTTGTAGTGTTAATTTTATCGGGCATTTTTTAATTTAGTCTCAGTTTTAGCGCTTGTTAGGTTTTATCACAGTTAGTCAACCTCATCCCGCTTTTATTTAGTACTTTTTTTGCTGATTATAAATCTAGCATTTTAGTCAGGACAATCATTTTACCCATATATATATATATTATTTTTGGGGTATTCCCCCCCACACACGGACACAAATGATCGTGTGGAGGTCTTCTGGCAGGTCCTTATAAACGTTCTTTGCACGCTTCAATCTTCTGCATAGATAGACTCCAGCAAGTCTACTTCTGCTTCCACGATGTCAAATACTGCGTGTGCTCCTCTACTGTGCAGAATTTAAAATTAATGGGTAGAGCTCCCGCAACACCCCTTTCTGCCCGCGCCCATCTGCGTAAGTACCAAAAGACAGTAAACACCAGTTAAACCACCCATGCACACAGTTAGACTGCAACTTTTAATGGTTTGTTTCAAATATGTCCGCTTCCCATGTACCTGAATGATGTCATCATACTATTTAAAAGACCAATCATAATTGTGCAATGCTGTTCTGCACCACTGTAAGCTACAATTGCAATATTAATTAGTACTTGCCTTATTCTGTCAATCTAAACTAAGCATTCATATTTTGGTAAAGGTATTGTAGCTCATTGTATAGAAGCTCATTAGATAGAGATGGTGTGCCTAATATTGGAGCCCATTAATGTGTACTGTCGTACTGTTTGAATGCTAACCTAATTAAGATATATATTTTTTAATTAAGTCATGAAGTCATTGTGTGCATTTCATGGGTACTTATTTAGAGTGGCTCATGTTGATATGTCTATGCAGAAAAAAGATTGAACGTGTTGAATACAAAGCCAGTGCCACACAGTATTTAGTACATGACAGCAATGAGATACAGTGCCAAGGCCTTGTCTAATGTGCTCCAGGCAGTGTGGTTTTGATGGATTCTTTGACCCACCATATCACCCCTGGCCTCACTCCACTGCTGTTTAGAGTTTTCCTCATTTATAAATAAAGCACTGGAGAGAGGGCGAGGTATTTGCTATGCTCGAAGGGCACCCGTCCAAAGAGAACATGGTGGTTTTACCAGCGGAAAGGGGGATGGCAGGGTGTGACAGGGGAAGAGGAAGAGGGATCAGTGTTCTGGGAGAGGGGGAGGAGATGGCAGGGAGTCACAGAGAGTTCTACTTGGGTAGGAGAGGGGGTTGTAGGGAGTGAAAGGCAGGTTTCCAGGCCACACTCAAGCTGCAGGAAATTGTTTATGAGTCTCAAATACTGCTTCTGCTTTCTATGATGAAAAGGTTGTGTGCGTGCGTTTATTTGTGTGCTGTACACGCTCACATAAAAATGTGTCGAGTGGATTAATGATTTACTACTATATTACACTAGGTTTGAACAGTTTTGGAAAATGTAATTATGATTTGTTTCCTCAATATTGTCATTGCAATTTAATATGTAACTATTTTTTTTCAAAGGTCCTTTTCTAACGTATTTTCAGCAAACCTAAGAATGAATTCATCTTTAGATAACGATAAACATCAGATCTATTATACATTATAGGATATTAAGATAAAGTCAAATCAAGCATTAAATAAAATGAAACACATTTTTTATGCAGTATATGCTACAATTAAAGGTGTAAGCTTACTCAATACTTTGACATGCAGTTTTAGTAAGTGTTCGCTACAAGAAAATTTTAACACACCAGCATGGTATTAACGTAAGTATATACTGGGGCTGCCCAATATTGATTTTTTTTTTTGAGAGAGAGAGATCTCAGTATTGTTCATTCGGTAATTTTACAGATTCGACATGTCATCAACATTACTCTCTCTTTTTGTTAATTTTTTTTTTTTTTTATGTGCGTGAGTATGTGCATGTGTGCGTGCGTGTGAGTGTCTACTCATTAATTCACCTAAAACCTATTAAAAATCCCATACCGTTCACCTAAACCGAATACTTCAGAATCCAGCTAGAGTCGTGAGGTTGTCCGGAGACCCGAGGAACGATCAAAGAAAAGAAAGGAAAGTGAAATCCAGCACCGACCAGACATCACTTACTACCCATCGGATTACCAACTAGAGTCTTTCACCAACCCCAGAAACATCTAAATTCCAACAAATTAGGGAGACCTCAAGAGACCAAAGGAGAGACTGAGGAAAGGAAGGAAGGATAGATGAAGCAGAGTGAGATCCACAGACATCCGCCTCCACCGATTCAACGACCAGAGGAAGAAACAGATTGTGTTTGAATTTCGATAGATGGTGTGGTGGATCTGGCATGCATGAAAACCTCCAGGAACGCCCCCCACCCCAACACGGCCCACGCCCCCAGCCCAACGCAGCAGAACGGGGCACGGCAGGCCCGCCAGGCACCCCACCGGCCCACAGAGTGTATGTGGTGCATAACAAAAAAAAAAGGGGGGGGGGTGCGGCGGGGATACAGGTGGGGGACCGCAGCACTGTTTAATACTGCGGCCTGCTCCAACCGATGGCACCCCCCCCATCCCCCCCAGTTGTGGAGTGCATTAAAATTGGAGGGGGGTTGTACCCCCCCCAACCCCAAAGTGTGTGTGTGTGTGTTATGTGCCCTATGTGTATTAACAAAGTGTATTGAGCAAAACTAGTGCAGTGAGTTAAGAGGAGCGACCAGCGGGGCCCTTCCCAACCGGGCGGGGGCAGTGGGCGCACCCGCCCACCAAACAGCCCCCCACCCCACCCAACACCCCACCGGAACCCTGGCGGGCATATGGGACCAGCCCGGCGGGGCGATAGGGCTCACTTCCCGAATACTGGGGCCCACCCACCAGAGGAAGAAGCAGATTGTGTTTGAATTTTGGTAGATGCTGGTGTGGTGGATCTGTCTTGCATGAAAACCGTCGACCCCGGCCAGGACAGAGCAAGCACAACCCCCCAGGGCCCCCCAGGCCGCGGCAGCGCCAAGGCACAACCCCCGGACCCCGCAGGGGCCACGGCCGGAGAGCAGACCCTGGAGCCAGGGGCGCCCCCCACCCTAACACGGCCCGCGCCTCAAGCCCAACGCAGCAGAACGGGGCACGGTAGGCCCCTCAGGCACCCCACTATAACCCAGCCCCCGCCGCCCCCAGGCCCCCAAATCCCCAGACATCCCCACACCCCCAGCACCCAGCCATTCGTAACAACCCCCCCCCCCCCCCCACGGACCCCACCCCCACCAGCCCCCCAAACCCCGGGGACCCCCCATACCCAGGCATCGGTGCCGGAGAGGGGCCGGACAGCTGAGCACTGAACCCCAGGCCTAGGGGACGACAAGAAGGGCAAGGGGCGCCGGCAAAGCAGCAGAGAGAGAGGGGAGGATGAGGAAGGGTGATGAGGGAGAAGGGACAGGGAGGCGGACGACGGGCGGGAAGAGGCGAGGAGGGAGATGCGGCAAGGGGGAGGAAGGGGGAGGGAAGAGGGAACCACGGGGTACCCTGGAGGCCCACCTGCCCCGAACCACTTTCCCGGTCACGGAGCGACAGACTGCGCCGGGGCGGCGCCGCCCCTGACAACAGGGAGAGCACCGCAATGCAGCACCCCCCAAGAAACCCAGGGAACGGCCAAGACGCAGCCGCCACCCAGCAGCCAACAGAGGGGCAGAGCCGCCCACGCTCAGCCAGGGAGGACAGCACCTATAAAGTTAATCCACTGGCATGCAGTAATTCCAAATATTAACCCTTAGTGACCATTGGAAGTGAATCTTGAGGAGTTGGTGACTGTAAGGTGTCATTTGATGTGGTCTGCTCGATCATGCTGGCAGCAACTGGGTTCCTGACTATAAAAACACAACCATTAGTTACAAATTGCCAAACACAGAAACAGCAATATAAATTATCGTGTTGTGGTGGCTCTCGCTAACAGGCAGAATTAGGTAACCAGATTTAGATTATAAGATTCTATATACCTAGACCATGTTCGTATAAATTTTGATATTTGGTTTTTATTCGAGGCAGATATATTTTCCATTAAAATGTGATTTATGTGGAGGTTAGACCATTGGTCAATATTCAGAGTTTGTTTATTTTTCCAGTTATTAAGAATTGTTTTTTTAGCGATAGTAAGGGTTACAAGTGTAGATTGAAATTGTTTACGTGGTAAATTAGTTATTGTTAGGTCACCTAGAAAACACAAGTTTGGAGATGAAGGTATCCTACAGTCGAAGATAGCGGAAAGTTTTTCTAAGACTTTAATCCAGAAATACATAACCGGAGTGCATAACCATAAAAAATGAAAATAAGTGTTTTGTAAACACTGCAGACAGTCTGAGAGTCCCATTTTCTTCATCATATATTGAGTTATATATGTTCTATGAATAATTTTATATTGGATAAGTTGTGTGTTTTGTCAGTTTAAATACGTTTTCACAAACTTGAATCCAAAAGTCAAATTCCGGAGCTATAGACAAGTCTGTCTCCCATTTCAAGATGGGTAAATACATTTTATCAGTATAAAAAGGTAACATATATTTTTAAGAGTTTTTTTGTTGTCGGAGAAAGCTTTGTAATATCTTTAGCTAAAACAGGCGGTTGGAGCGTACCCCGAAGTGTTGGAATTTGTTTCTTTATCATACTTTTAACTTGCAGATAATGTAAAAAATTTCCGTTTTTATTTTGTATTTTTGGAGCAAGGATGTATATGATATAAACATATCTGTATCGGCCCTCTGGGTCTGTTACTGTATTTACTTATTTAGAGTAAAGAATACATTCTTATATATGAGTATACAGACTCCTCTTTGTCTACTGTTATAAGGGGCAGAGTACACTTGACTAAAATTCTTGTCAATAAGTAATTTTTCTTCATATTTTTGTAGGTGGGTTTCTTGTAGGAGACAAATATCTGCTTTTAATTTTAAGAGATGGTCTAAAATTGTTATTCTTTTTTCCTGTGCGCGAGCGCGACAAACATTCCAGGAGACCAGAACAAATTTATGCATACAAACAATATAAACTCAGTCCTGTGTATATATCTGTATAGGCTACTTGTTAATATTGGCATGTTATAGGACAGAATCAAAGTGGTTAGGTGGTTTATGTGATTTGTGTGAAATAAGAGGTGACGTGTAAGTGAATATAACATTGAAAAAACGGGGAGGGAGGTGGATGTGAAGGAAATTGGCGGGGGATTAAACACAACACGAATACAACAAAACACCAGTAAATAGTAACCTAAGCGAGATTTTTGGTTTAAATATATTTTAGATATAGTTATGTATTAATATTATATTTGTAATATAGCCTATACATAATAAGCATTCATATTTTAGGTTTTATAACCACATATACAGAATATGTATATATCTAATAATCATGGGGTTCCGGAATAGTTGGCCATCGATGTATAGCTTATCAACGACCATCGTAGTCTGTTTAAAAAAAAATATCATTTGTGTATCTGAGAATGTCCGTTAGTTTTTCATTAAATATGTCAAGACATGATCCTGGTGTCCTACACATACAATTTATAATTACATATGGTGCATTTTTAATATGTATTTCAATGGTTAAACATTCCATTGTGTTGTCAGTGGTGGTAGTCAAATGTTAAATTTTACTGCTTCTTAGAGCTTTGTCTACATATTTCAAAACAGTACTGAAGCAGTAGAAGCCTGGTTAGCTCACTTGGTAGAGCACGAGACTCCTAATCTCTGATTTGTAGGTTCGAGCCCCACATTGGGTGGCAGTTTGTTTTGTGGGATGTTTTGTCTAGTCTTAATCATAGCTTTGTCTACATATTTAAAAACAGCACTGAAGCAGTAGAAACCCAATAAGCTCAGTCGGTAGAGCATTAGGCTCTTAATTTCAGGGTCGTGAGTTCGAGCCCCACATTGGGCAGTAGTTTGTTTTGTGGGATATTTTGTCTAGTCTTCGTAATAGTTCTCAATTTAATGAATCTTTTGTATAAAATGTTTTTCTTTTTACATGCATTCTCTATCCCCTTCGTCATCCATGCCTTATTTTTAATATGTCCTTCAATGGTTAAACATTCCATTGTGTTGTCAATGGTGGTAGTCAAATGTTCAATTTTACTGCTTCTTAGAGTTTTGTTCACATATTTAAAAACAGTAATGAACCAGTCTAAGCCTGGTTAGCTCAGTCGGTAGAGCATTAGAATCTTAATCTCAAGGTCTTGGGTTCCAGCCCCACATTGTGTGGTAGTTTGCTTTTTGGGATATTTTGTCTAGTCTTAGGCATAGTTCTCAATTTAATAAATCTTTTGTATAAAATGCTTTTCTTTTTACATGCATTCTCTATCCCCTTCGTCATCCATGCCTTATTTATACCTTTATATTTTCTTGTGACTTTTATTAATGGACAATATTTATTGTATAGAGAAATAATGGTAGTATGCACTGTATGTGATATTGGGATAATCATTTGAATAGACCTCTCAGACCAAATATGTTTTTCTAAATCCAACTCAAAGGCAGCCATGGAGCGTTGTGTTCTTAGTCTTGTTTCTGATGTGTAAGTTTTTTTTTTAAATCAAAATAGTCTTGGAAAGTTTGCAAAGACCGGAAGATGATCACTTTAATTTAAGAAGAAGTCCACTTTCTACTTTCTGGTCTGCTGCAGAGGTTAAGGGGTGGGGAGTTGTCCCTTGGCGCTGCCGTTGCCTGGGGGGCCCTGAGGTGTTGCGCTTGCTCTGTCCTGGCAGGGGTCGACGGCTCCCCTCTTTGGTGGAGATTTTCATGCATGCCAGATCCACCACACCAGAATCTATCGAAACTCAAACACAATCTGCTTCTTCCTCTGGTCGTTGAATCAGTGGAGGCTGGTGTCTGTGGAGCTTCATCTGTCCTTCCTTCCTTTCCTCAGTCTCTCCTTTGGTCTCTTGAGGTCTCCCTAATTTGTTGGAATTTAGATGTTTCTGGGGTTGGTGAAAGACTCTGGTTGGTAACCCGGTGGGTAGTAGGTAATGTCTGGTCGGTGCTGGATTTCACTTTCCTTTCTTTTCTTTGATCCTTCCTCGGGTCTCCTGACAACCTCACGACTCTAGCTGGATTCTGAAGTATTCGGTTTAGGTGAACGGTATGGGATTTTTAATAGGTTTTAGTTGAACTAATGAATACACACTCACACGCACACATGCACCCACACCCACACACACACACATACACACGCACATACTCACCCACATACAAAATAAAAATTACAAAAAAATAAAAAATAAAATAAAAAAATAAAAAAGAGAGCAATGATGATGACATGTCAAATCGGTAAAATTACCGAATGAACAATACTGAGCTCTCCAGAAGGGGCGGGGAGTAAGCCTGCCAGTGCTCAAACCATATGCCGCACACTGCATCAAATTGGTCTGCATGGCTATCGCCCCTAAAGAAAGCCTCCTCTAAAGATGATGCACAAGAAAGCCCACAAACAGTTTGCTGAAGACAAGCAGACTAAGGACATGGATTACTGGAACCATGTCCTGCGGTCTGATGAGAAGGGGATAAACGTATTTGGTTTAGATGATGTCAAGCATATGCGGCAACCAGGTGAGGAGTAAAAAGAGGTAGTGGGGCTGCCGGCACTGAAAGCTACAGTTCTTTGAGGAAACAATGAATGGCAACATGTACTGTGACATACTGAAGCAGAGTACGATCCCCTCTCTCCGGAAACTACGTCTCAGGGAAGAATGACGATGATCCCAAACACACTTCCAAGATTAGGACCACTGTTTTGCTAAAGAGGCTGAAGGTAAATGACTGGCAAAGCATGTCTCCAGACCTAAACTCAATTGACCTTACCGTGGCACGCCCTTTTCTGCCCACTAAATGCGAAGAACGGCGTCCTCCGACATTTACCAGTCAAGATGAGCTAAAGTGCATTCACAGTAATGGCAAAGTAGTCAGATCTTCTTTGTAATTTCTCGGTCAGGTGTTTTCAGGACACCGATATTTATCTTCGAAGTAAGCAGAAGGCTTTAAATTTTTTAGTGAAGGGTATCTTCACTCCCTCACCATGCAATTTTGCCCAAAATCAAAGGAAAAACACATCGCTGTCTGCTACTACAGAAGTCGGAAAAAGCCAAGAGTCGCCTCACTCACTTTGACCGATTGTCAGCAAAACCGAAGTTCTTGGACATTATTCCTGTCAAGCAGGGTAAGAATGAATTTACATTACCTCATAGTTTCAATGTTTTGTTTTCATTAACAGTAAATAGTAAGTCAACAAACGCGTGGAAGGTTAGCTACCCGGAGCTATCGTTAGCCTTTGGCTAAAAACAATAATGGTAGTTTCCTGGTAATTTTAACTCGTCGTGTGGTCTTCCACAAGGTTTGATCTAGCGCAAACATTCTTCGCAGTTGTTTGAGGGTTTAGGAAAGGGAATGAACCGGACAGTGTCTGGTGGACACCTGTTTCCAGTCGATCAGGATAACGGTTATCTCTCTTACACAAGCCGTGACCACAGCGTTTAGTGCACCACTGGGAGCCGGTTTGCTTTGTTTGTCCACAGCAAAACACGTGTGCCGACGCAGACATGATGTCTTCCGTCCTGATTGGTTTACTAGGTCATGCGGGCGTGGTTTATGTTAAGGTCAATTGATCATCCCCGGGGCATCCTCGAACGGAAGGAGGAGGAGCATAAGGCCAACGCCATCATATCACCACGGAGCAGTTGATGAGGATCCCAGTGGTAACCTGTGAAACTCTGGTGAACTCCATGCCCAAGAGCGTTTAGGCAGTGCTGGGAAAATAATGGTGAACGCAAAATATTAACAATTTGGGCATTTTCACTTAGGGACGTACTCACTTTTGTTTATAGCTATTGGCTGTATTTTGAGTGATTTTGAGGAAGCTTTTACACTCCTATATAAGCTGTACACTGACAAGTTTTCATTGTGTCAAAGTGTGTTTTCTTCAGAATTGTCCCATGAAAAGATAATTAAATATCTGCAGAACTATGAGCGGTGGACTCAGTTTTGTGACATGTATGTGATCACACACAGCACAGGAGTGAGCAAGCACAACACTCACTTGCTTTGCATCGACTTGAGTAAGCACAAATGCCGATTTTTTTTCCAACATTTATTGTGCCTCTGAAATTAAATGTAATTTTTTTTTAAAGATTTTCAAAGTCATGATGTATCATGCTTAACTCATTGACTCCCAGCTATTTTCACTGAAGCAAGCCCCTTCACTCCCGACTGTTTTACTGGATTTTGACTGATTTTGCAAGGCCCATAGAATATTCTATCTGTTTCCATTTTGCATCAATTAGCATTAGAATATAGTTTAGTTAGTTTCATCATTATTCAAAAATCTATTTAGAACTGTGGGTAAATGAGCTTGTTTGCTACACAGCCCTGGTTGAGCTCTTATACTCTGCTGCCACCTGCTGGCCGTTTTTGTAATTACTACCATTGCTTCACCCGTTTTTTGCAGTTCAGAGGCTGCATCAAAACCTCCTGTATGCTCTAGCATAAAAAAAAACATTAAAAGAAAGTATAAAAATGTCTTTGGGACACTTAACACATTTAAAATATAATATTAGAAATAAATATTAATATAAATAAACATATTTATACGTTTTTGGGCACACATTAATTAAGATCTGTTCTTGTTCTTTAGGGTCATATTGTTCAATTCTCCTTTCATAGACTTCTTTGTTTTGTACCTGTGTGTGGCATTTTCCCCATCGGTCTGTGTGCTTCACTACCTGTTGCTCTCTGAGTTTTCCTTCCCCCGTCTCTTTCTTTGAAGACATTACGTGTGTTAGATGTGATGTCTAAGGATGATAGATGGTGTCTGTGTTGCTGCCATGAAGGCACATTCAAAACCAGATGCACTAACTTCCAAAGGACTTTAATTACAGAGGGAAACCACATCTGACACACGTTTGTGCGTGCACGGGCATACACACAAACCTAGCATTAAGTCATGTGATGTGGCTTTGCTGTGATCTGCGTCTCCTTCCGCTTGAGACTCCAAGGCCAGGTGCAACATGTAAATCTACAATATGGTCTTTTCAACAGCACTTTATTGTCCCCATTCTGATTAAACCAACTTTATTAGTTAGACGTTCGAATTGTGTGTCACCCCTGAGAATATAGACCATTTTTGTTCAACTTATTTGCCATTAAGCTGTTTTGCCCTTGTGAAAGCTGACAGAATTCTAAATATAGATGTGTTTAAAATGTGAGATATGTTTAAAAAAACAACAAAGAAACAAGACAAATAGAAAGTAGATGAAACTGATACAAACTTTTGTTGTATTCTTGTTTGTGCACATTCAAATGTAAAGTTCTGTTAGGGAAATTAATTAGGGTGTACTTTTTTCAAACTCTGGACTGGAGGTTTGAAATTAATGAGAGGTAATTAAAAGTGTCCACAACACCTCCAAAATACGCCACTTTTTGTTCTAAAGCTACCTGCATGTTCCTCTCTTTTCATCTCCACCAATTTACATGAATGATATGCAAATTCAGAGAAGCACAATTATTAACACATTTGTACACACTGAGCTGAGGTTTTACAACAATTTACAACAGATCTTTTAGCATCACTCGCTGGAGGAGACAGTCACAAACTTTTAAGCTTGTTCTCACAAGGAATCATTAAGGAAGCACTGTAATTGGTAGACAACATTACTTTAAAAAGCAGTGTCATTTTATCAACCAATTTGATCTAAATTCTATTCACTTAATTTTCGCAAAAATTGTAGTTCTGTGGCAAGAATATATGATTAAAGTTAAAGTACCATTGATTGTCACACCCACCTAAGTGGGATGAAATTCATACTCCCACATTTGACCCATCCCCTGAGTGAGCGGTGAGCAGCAAGGGCTGCGCCCGGGAATCATTTGGTGATCTAACCCCCCAATTCCAACCTTTAATGCTTAGTAAATGGGTCCTGTTTTTAAAGTCTTTGGTATGACCTGGCCAGGGAGTGAACCCACGACCCAGTGTCAGGGTTGGCTCTCTACCACTAGACCACTGAGCAGCCATTAGATAAAGTGCAGAATGTCTTCAATGTTTGTGTGAGTTTGAGTATTTCTAAGTTTTGTTTTTCTTAACTCTTTACAGTGTGATTGAACTGATACCTTGACTATTAACAGTTGACCCCCACACATTCAAAGTTTGGCACTCGCAAATTCACCCGTGCCCAGATTTTTTTCAGGTAACTCCCCCTTTTTTTTTTTGCAGAATTCCTTGCATACTTTTGATTTTCTATGACATGATTATAAGTCAGAACATTATATTTATTTTATTGGTAAATTACTGTTTACAGTATATATGTACAGTACTTTGGAAAGAACAGTTCTGAAGTTACAGTTGTTAAACTGTCCCGTTGCGTTGGGTATAGTTGTGGTTAACTTTGAGGTCATGTATTGGGGGCTAGTATCGTACAGTATTGTCAGCCAAAGATGGGATGTAAAGGGATACTTGACTCATTAAGCCATTTTCAACAGTGAGAAGATAATATTTTGTCTATAATTAATGTGTTAACTTAACAATCAAGACCTTTAAAAAATAATTTTCCCACTTGCTATCGACTGAAGATGACATAACCAGGGATGGGCAAACTCGGTCCTCGAAGGCTGGAGTCCTGCAGGTTTTGGATGTCTCCCTTCTCCAACACAATTGATATATGATCAGCTCATCAGCAAGCTCTGCATAAGCCTGATAATGGTCCTGTTAATTGGAATCAGCTGTGTTGGAGAAGGGAAACATCCAAAACCTGCAGAACTCCGGACCTTGAGAACCGAGTTTGCCCAGCCCCTGACATAACCTGTGCTCAGGAAACAGGTTTCGCCCAATCATGGCTTAGTTTGCTGACCAAACCCAGAACACATGAGCCATGATGCAGGTCGCCGGGGTGCTGGCGCCTATCGCAGTTGTCATTGCTCGGAAAGATTACTGTGAGCCATAGCCACGACAGGACAACAACAACAAAACATGCAAACCCTGTGCGTAGTTTAGAAAAAGCCTCCTATCACAGTCATTCAAGACTAGGGCTGGACAACAAATATAATTAATTTGATTCATTGTCATTTAAAAAAATCTAATCTTTGTCAAATTTTGTCTTCTGGATTATTAAAAGCTGTGGTTCTTATGTTCTCTTACATCCAAATGTTATTGTGAGTTGTCATTTTGTACAAGTGGCAGAATGCTGGATGGGTGGTTTACAACAGTGGTCCTCAACCCTGGTCCTCGGGGACCGGTATCCAACCTGTTTTCCATGTCTCCCGCAGCCAACACAGGTGATTCATATCATCAGCTAATTAGCAAGCTCTGGAGAAGCCTGATAACGATTCCCACCTGTGTTGGCTGTAGGAGACATGGAAAACAGGCTGGATACCGGCCCCCGAGGACCAGGGTTGAGGACCACTGGACAAGACATGTTTACAACAGCTACCAATTACTTAATTGTGTAATTTAAGCGCAAACTATGAATGTTAGGTTTATGTTAAAACTGAATTTGAATCAGCATACATTATTGTTGTCTGAACATTTTGCACAGGAATTATTTTTAAATAAATGAAACCTTTAAATAAATGTCTGTTTGATTTATTAGATTAAAATAGATTACAATCGTAATCGTCCTGAATGACAGAATTTTATTTTTTGGCCATATCGCCCAGCACCCATGAACCACAAGAGTTGCAACAGTATTTTTAAACTCAGCAAGCATGTATTCTCGTCTGCTACAACTGACACAACACTGCAGGCACATTGCTTGAATAGGCAGGTAAGCTAATTTTTGAGTTCATACTGTAGTGTACCTGCTACTAATCTAGACTTGGTTACAAAATTGTTCTCTTCTCCTTATTTGTTTACAGCAGAGGTGGGCATCGAGGGCTGGAGTCCTGCAGGTTTTGCATGTTGCCCTTCTACAACACAGCTGATATATGATCAGCTCATCAGCAAGCTCTCCATAAGCCTGATAACGATCCTGTTGATTGGAATCAACTTGTGTTGGAAGTGAGAAACCTCCGAAACCCCGCGGACTCCGGCCCTCAAGGACCGAGATTGCCCACCTCTGGTTTACAGGCTACAATTTGTCAATACTCATTAGGTTTTAAAACTTGTTGAAAATAACTGAGAAATTCATCATAAAGTTCAATGATTTTTTTAATGATTTTGGGCCATGTTGGGTTGGGGGGCGCTCCTGGCTCCTGGTTTGCTCTCTGGCCGGTAGCCCCTGCAGGGCCCAGGGGTTGTGCCTTGGCGCTGCCGTGACCTGGGGGGCCCTGGGGGCTTGTGCTTGCTCTGTCCTGGCCGGGGTCGACGGCTGCCCTCTTTGGTGGAGGTTTTCATGACTGCCAGATCCACCACACCAGCATCTATCGAAATTCAAACACAATCTGCTTCTTCCTCTGGTCGTTGAATCGGTGGAAGCTGATGTCTGTGGATCTCACTCTGCTTTATCTATCCTTCCTTCCTTTCCTCAGTCTCTCCTTTGGTCACCTGAGGTCTCCCTAATTTGTTGGAATTTAGATGTTTCTGGGGTTGGTGAAAGATTCTGGTTGGTAACCCGGTGGGTATTAGGTGTTGGTCGGTGCTGGATTTCACTTTTCTTTCTTTTCTTTGATCCTTCCTCGGGTCTCCTGACAACTTCACAACTCTAGCTGGATTCTGAAGTATTCGGTTTAGGTGAATGGTACGGGATTTTTAATAGGTTTTAGGTGAATTAATGAGCACACGCACACGCACACCCACACCCACACACACACACCCGCACACACACACCCCCCCCACCCCACACACACACACACACACACACACACACACACACACACACACACACACACACACACACACACACACACACACACACACACACATACTCACGCACATACAGAAAAAGAGAAAAAGCAATGATGATGACATGTCGAATCGGTAAGATTACTGAATGAACAATACTGAGCTCTCAAAAAAACAAAAAACAAAACAAAAAAAGAGAGATAGTAAATGGCCTAACTTGGTTAAAATAAATAACTAATTGCCTTTAAAGTGAAGGAACCGTGGGAACCTACACACCCACCAGTTGTAACGCATGGTCGGGTTGCTGTTAAAATATTTTAAAGTTGATGATAATAATAATTTGTTTAATTAATTGATTTCTACAATGTTTTAAAGGGACTGTCCCACACTGTTGTCATATTTATGAATTAAATACGCTGACATCTACCGCACACGTTGTTGGCATGCCGAATTTGTCTGCTTGCAACTTGATCAAATGCACCAAAATCGCGTTACACCACCTACGCTACCATTCAGACCTGCTTTTACCGAGTCTTGAATCGGGCTTTCTGTTACCAAATTGCCAGATGCGCTTGGAGACGGGGGAGCTCAGTGTTCCGGAACGTCATAGCATGTCTACCAAATTTACAACCACGCTAAACTAGACTTGTCCCAGCACGAAAATTAAATGCACCCGTTTTTAGGCAGAGCGCAGTCTACTTCCTGTTAATAAATTGAGGGCGCCGGCAGCTGTGTCTGCATTCTGGGGTGATGCAATACGGCCCAAAACATGGTAGACGAGACTTGCCCCAGCGCGAAAATTTAGATGTGCCCGTTTTTACGCCTAGAGCCCAAAGTCTTTAAAGTAAGTTAACCTGTCTTGTGCAATTGTACTTAAAATAAAGAACTTTGTTGACCAGAATCAGATGTTTAATCAATGTTAAGCATATAACAGTTAGCATAGTCTAAAATACAGTACACCTGTGGTGCTCAGAAGGAGAATATACTGTATATGGTTTATCAAGAAAAACTGCACCCAAATGCGTTTTTTGTTACATTGGTTGTATTAAAGGTGAGGTCTTTAGTTTTCACACTTCTTAATCACTGGATCTATACAAATGTAATCCTTCAACACCTCTGGGCTTCTGTTAATGTGTGGTGGTGATTTTATCATCATCCACCACCACCTCAGCCTGTATTTTGCCATTTTGTTGTGTTTTGCTATGAGAAAGACGTTTGTGGGCAGAAAGTTTATGTTTACCCCTCCACCCAATCACAGAGTGGGATCGGGGGGGGGGGGGGGTTGTCGCTGAAGGCAGGCGCAATGTTGACGAGAAGAGTGGGGGTTGAGCCATGGGAGGAGTCCGTTTTTAATTGGTTGTTTACAAACACAAACGGTTGTGTTTACAAACACAAACGGACAAAACTAAAGACCCCACCTTTAAAGCAAGCTTGTAATAGCTTCCGCAGCATATTTGTCGAAACGCCATGACAGCTACTGCTCACAGCCATATCCACCGGCGAGGACCGAAGCCGTAACATCACCTCATTGAATGCAATTTCAGCTCAACCGACTCAGCCGATTAAACACAATTTTTTTTGACAAATACCAGTCATTTTCATGACTGGCGACGCACATTTGTTGACAAACAAGATAAGACGGGAGGAGGTGCTGTCGCGTGGAAGCCGGGTCAGGTTATATTCTTTCTGTTTAAATAAATAAATTAAATTAAATAAATAAGCAATCTGGCGTCTCACTCAATAGTGACAGCCTGTCAATAAGGTCACGTCACATCTGCCACAAACATTTTGGTGCAAACACATAGTATTAAAATTAACAAGCCAAATTATTTTGGCAAAAACAAGACTAGACACAAAAATGGGAAGATATTTTGCAAATTTTACAATATATGCTCCGGTACCCCGTCAATACCTAGAAATGTTACTACGGAGGTACACTTTAATGATATTACAGTTTAAACCTGGTTATTACATTTGCATTACAATTCAGAGGTTGTGGATTCAAATCTGGCCTCCCTGATGTATGGAGTTTGTATGTTTTCCCCATGCCTGTATGGGTTTTCTCTGGCTACTCCCACATTTCAAAAGCATGCATGTTGGGTAGGACTGGGCGATAAATCAATATCAGTATGTATCGATATTAATAGAAACTTCGTTTGATAGAATGTTTGTTGATAAAATGCATTATTCCATAGTTTGACAGATAATCGGAAAGAGAACCAATAATAATGTCAGTTGTTCCGCGCTCAACCACTCGTATGGGATGTTTTGGACCATGTCAGGGTAGGTTGAAGCCCACAGAACGAAAAAAAAAACCGAAAATGAAAAATGCTCGGCCGAAAACCGAAACGCAGAAAAAAAATTATGCAAATTTTTACTATCATTGCATTTATTATAATTAATTAAAATTATAATATTATTATAAAATATTTATTTAGCACTGGCATTTTAACCAAGCACAATATAAATTGAAATGTGCCCACACCGCAGACATGTTGGCTAATGGTACATTAAACACCAAACGAGGGTTGAGCATTTTATAGCGGGGCGATTGCACCTTATAGTCAATGTAGTTCGCACAGGCGGGGACAGATGCGTGTGGTGGGACAAGGTGCGGCACACTTAAAATCGGCACATTCACATATTCACCAATGTTTAAAAATACATAAATAAATTTGTTTGCACCAGCTAATAGGCTTCAAGAACGGACTGCAAAGTCACACACAGCGTCCTGTACAGGTCTGTAGCCACCCGGAGATAGCGGTAAGTGTTTCCGTGTTTAAAACTGTTGATAGCAATAGTGCTAGCATTAGCTAAAGTATTTAGCACAGCCGCCGGGATGCCGGTGAAAAAGTGGAAGCGTTTGAGGGGCTCTTATAAAAAAAAAAATGGCTCACCTGTAGTACAAGGCAGTTCTGTCTTTTTTCGCCCCACTTAAATGTTGTACACCAAGAGACGCCCCTCTCCTCCGGTGTGCGCAATGACCCCGGGAGCTGCTGCGACTGACCAATGCAAACACGGTGAAAAGCCAGCAAGAAGAAAAGGCAGACACTCCCCCCCCGCGTTCGCTGTTTAATTCAAACAGACGCTTGCTTGCAGTGTTTTTTTTGCTTGCGTCACCACAACCTTTTTCGGCCATATTCTTTTGGCTTTAATTTTATTTCGGCCAAAGGCCGAAAATGGCAGAAATAGCCATTTTTGGCGAAAATTTTTCTGTGGGCGAATATTCAGTGCATCACTAAAAAGGAATGTTCCCTTGGTAGAAATGATGGGAGAAACAGCACAAGGATCGGTGGTTGACTTTGTTGACAAGAAAAGCCCAAAACGTTCGAGAGCGTGGAGGTTGTGTAAAGTCAGACAAGAAACATGGTAGTTTCAACCCCCTGACCTCAGAACTGTGTGGCAGAAATGCTTACAGTGCTCCTCCACTACACTGCCTAATAAGTGAATATCCATCCTAAATAAGTTAATTTTCTAGAGATGTTAGTTCTAAGTATGAAATGATGAGCCAAGTTTCATGGTTGATGAAATCATACTGAGAGATATAACGAGAATGATTCCCTTGTTTCTCACCATAAAAGTTTCTTGCATAAGCCACATCTTACTTTTCTCAAGTAATATCTCTCTAATGTTCTCTCTCTAATGTACTCTACATTTCCGTCTTTCGTTCTCTTTCTTTTTTCATTCTTTCTCTTTGACTTGTTTTCTTTGTGTCATTCCCTTTTTCTTTTATAGTTCCAGGCAGGGAAACAGTCTTATTAAACACATACATATAGTGGGTTCTCCCCCGTGGGCTCATTAGTAAACTGGCCCGCACGGTCTAGGGAATGCTGGAAAAGACCATTGTGCTGACTCCCAAAAGGGTGTCAGTGGAATCATTATGTTGTGGTGCTGTTTAATCCTTCGGCGTTGGTTATACAATGTGATGGACTTTATTGGCTTAATAGGTTGGTTGTTGAATCAGTTGTGCCGTGTCTAAATAAAGATGGATTACAGTCTGACCACAGAGGCGCTGTTAAATGTCAGATGTGCTTACACATGCTTTCTTGACATTGTTATTGCTTTAGAGAGGTCCAACTTCAATTTGTCATCCCAAAGGTGTTTTGTGAGGTTTGAGGTCAGGGCTCTCAAGTTTTTTCAAACCAAACGTGTCCAAGCATGCCTTTATAGAACTTTATTTGTGCAATGTGACACAGTCAAGCTGCATGTATAAAAAGGCCTCGTCTCCATATAGGCTATGATATGTGTAAGCACATTAATTGGGAGTAGCCTAATGTTTTTTTCATATAAATTATAAACCTAATGAGCTTTTACACATTGATTAAAATTGTGAGCTTTTTGAAAGTTAACTTTAATTCTTAGCATAATACAGTCAAGTGTGTTTCATGTTTTTTGTTAGATGTGTATCATCATGTCTATGACAACATTTCATTGTGGTCCACATAATCCACTATGTTGTTTTGCCATATGCTCCAGCCAGTGTAGATCTGTCTGAGTGTGGGAATAACTAGAAATAGAACAGAATGTCAAGTTAGTGTTGATCAAAACAGTGACTGAAAACACACAGATGGATAGCACCATTGGGGTTTGAATGCATAAATTCAATCCCGCCATAGTCATATGGAGAGAACGAACAAAAACCTTGCAATTAATTGTTATAACAATGGAAGTCTGTCATTTCCCACTAAGTGTCAGGAATTCAGTGATACATTTCCTTGGCAACATTATTTTTGAACCTTTACAATGAAGTTTTGCAACAGAATGCAATTAACAGTGTGTTTCATGAATAGGCTGAGTTGTGTTAAGTGATGTAACACAGTGAAACACATTAATAACCTGACAGATAATCATTGCTTCTCTGTTTCCCATCTTTCTCTGCAGTGACGCTCCTGGAAAAACTTTCATTTGCCTCTGGGATTTTATTAGTCTGACCCCATTGTCTGGGCAAAATAACTCTCCCTCTCTCACACACGCGCGCGCGCACACGCAGCCTCTTTACGTGTGTCCATGTTTGTTTAGGAGCTCCTGAATTCTAATAGTATTTACCTTGTGCTATGTTTTTTTTTTCATTAGTCTAGTCCAATTTGATCATAGATATTGCAAGATGATGAGTTTCTCAATATGGATAAGAAAGACAAAAAAACTTTTTTTGACGTATTGTTCCCGAATATGCTGTTTTGTACTTTTTGGTAAACATTGTAAATCTTAATTGTCAAAATCATACCTTGCAGAAAATGTACAGTATTCTCTCTTACTATGACTGCTATGCTTTTAAATAAGTAAATAAGTAAGTAAATAAATAAATAAATTAGTGCTGTTAAATTATAATTTTTTTAAACTAATTAATCGTAAAAAATTATCGCGATTAAACTGTTTTTACTACTATTTTCTACTAAGCTTGTTACAGATATTTGCTTGAGTAAAATCTTGGAATTAATGTAAAATCATCAAATAGAAAGTATATTTAGATTCAAAGAATGTTCTAATAGTCTTCTTTGGTCCTTGAGTATACAATTGACCATTCGCAAACCA
This sequence comes from Leptonotus elevatus, assembly GCF_054856555.1. NCBI lineage: Eukaryota > Metazoa > Chordata > Actinopteri > Syngnathiformes > Syngnathidae > Leptonotus > Leptonotus elevatus. Next base: position 3,923,113 of record NC_141244.1, on the reverse strand, counting down.
CGCCCCAAAACACCCACAGCTCCGACATTCGGCTCAAAGCTCCATTGACCTCTATTGTAAAATTGCTCCACAAAACTTTTGTCAAATTCAATAAAACTAGACCAAACAAAGTTCCAACAATCTGTGGCCCTCCAACAAGCAAAATAGTGGAGCAATGTATCCATAGATTGTGTAAATCGTACATGAGGAATCAGTGTGGACAGCCTCACCCCCAGCTAAATTTCTCCAAAACAAGCATTTTGTTCAAAGTTATACTTATGATTATTTGATATTGTATATTGTCTATATTTACGGATTGTTCTAATCTAGCCAATTGCACGTCAAATGATAGCGTGTCTTAGAGCCAATTACAAGGAGACATTGACGGCTGCTTTTTCTTCCAGGTCACGTATTTTACAGTAATCGTTTTCATGCATTAAAAAAGAAGAAGAAAAAAACTTGTTTTGAAAATGTATTGAATAATAAGTACTGATGCTTATGTTAAAATGTAACAGATAAAAGTAAAAAGTAGTCAAAAAATAAATACTCAGTAAAGTACAAAGTACTGAAAAAAACTGCTCAAGTAAAGTAAGTATTTGTACTTCATTACTTCCCATCTCTGATGCAATGCATCACAAATATAATGTACCTTATGTATGAAAATGATTTAAAAATAGAGCTGTTCATTGATATTGTGCCTAATAATACAGTGTCCATAATGGTCCATAAAATATGATACAAATGACTTCAGTGTGTTTTCCTTTTTTTGACCGTGGTGCTTTATATGTCAGTATCAAGCAAATTACATCGGGTTGTTGACAATATGTTTTGCATTATATTTTAAATAATTTTACTTAATTAGCATGTCTGTCTGTCTTACAGGATGACTCCATTGTTCATCACATGTCTGCAAAAGCCATTGAGAACATCTGCTCAACAGTCTCTGGGCCGTCACGCTGCCTGATGACAACAGAGATCGGATCTGCTCTGTGGTACCTTTTCACTCACTCCTCTGTGGAGGCAGTCCGAGTCACCACTGTCTCTGTAAGTGGACACAGTCACATTCAGATAATAGATTATAACGGATTTGTACCGTATTTTCAATCTTAATGTTGCTTTTCAGCTTATTTAATTTATTTCTACATTACTCCAATGAGTACACTGTTAGGAAATGAATATTTTAGTTGTATCCTACTAAAAAAATTGTCTCACAAGATCAATCTTTGTGCACACGCAAATTGTAGTTTTTCTAACAAATCAATTTGCCGTTAATTTTACATAAACACATGAAAATTTAGCTAAACTACATTTTAGAATAAAAATTGTAACTGTGTGGAGTGGTGAGTCTAATTCTCAGTGAAGTTCTGAATTCTCTTATTTGATATCCAAATAATGCAATGATATTAGTCATCTATTATATTATGTTTTTCTGTCTTTTCTGTTGTGGCCAGGCACTCTCAAGGCTTACTCGGGGAGACCCTGCAGTCTTTTTGGCAGTGATGGAAACCTTTGGACCTGCAGACATTTTGGAGGCAGTGAGTGGAGCAGGGCCAATGGTCCAGCAACATCTGCTCACTGCTATGGCCACTGTATTGGTCAATTCACGTATCCAAACGCAACATGTCACACAGATCAGTGTAAGTCATTTCAAAATAGCAAGCACACAAACATCACTCTTGGGCGGAAACATCATATCCAAATTTGGTCAAAACTATTGGTCAGTCCCTATGATAGGTTGTTATTTTTACAAAGTATTAACCCATCTTAAATGTTGAAAATGGCCTGCTCTCCATCACGATTCAATGTTAATACCTAAACAATCATACCATTCTTCTTTGCATGAAAGTTTTGGAGATGCAAGGTCTGCCTGACGCCAGCAATGTTCAACTCACATATTAAGCACTTTTGATTATTAATATGTTTAAGTTTGAATGTATATTCAGTGTGAACTATTGGTCTGCAAGTATCAAATTCCTAAATAGCAACATAACACAAAGAACAAAACAAAAAATTCACACCATCTTCACATTGTGCTCTTCTTTCTTCCTGCCTCATTGTCATTCTGTCTTCAGTACATATAATGAACTAATGCTGAACTGCACCAATACTGAACTGTGCAAAAACGAAATGCCTGTCAGCACTTACTTACTTAATTTTTTATGAGACAGCCCATCCTGTGTGTGTGTGAAGCATTAAACTGTCTAAGGCGAAGAGGCTGACAGTGATTTTAAGGTTTTTAACTCTGAAACTCGCATTGGTAATTGACACGGAACTGAATTTATTTGCATTGAGCATTTCCAATTTAACACCAGAATACAAACTTAGTACTTCAACTCTGCTGTAATTACACACTGATATGCATTCACCACTCTTCCCTCTCCCCTCTACGCTCCCTTGGCACAAAGACAGACAGTCCATGAGTTTGTTTACACAGAATGGAGTCTGTGTGTGTGTGTGTATGTATGTATATATATATGTGTGTGTGCATGTGCGTGTGCGTGTGTGGTGTTCAAGAAAGTGTGTGCATGTTGTATATGCACATCTACACTAATATGCAGTGTGTGTCACTATCCGGACTAATTGGCTGAGTGGATGTGCTGCAGTGTTCTACCACAGCAAAGCATTATGGGTAGTGGGGAGGGACTTATCAGCAAGGCACACATTACTGGGCTTTCTAATTAATTAACTCTGGGTTCTTGCACCATAAACACAATTGCATGCACACACGCACAGAAACACACGCACGCACGCACGCACATCTTGCATGGTGTTGGCGATAGTGATAATAATGTTGGCCAGCAAAATTCTTTCCAAGCAGTTATTGCCTCGATTTATGCTGAGAGAGTGGATTTCTTCAGTGACTGGGCATAAAAGTTTTGATAATATAAGCTTTAGGACTGTAGTTGTAATGTTTCAAAAATTGTAAATCAATGTTTGTGTGCAGTGTATGTGTTATATGTGTGTGCCTACACACACACACACACACACACACACACACACACACACACACACACACACACACACACACACACACACACACACACACACACACACACACACACACACACACACACACACACACACACTACAATACTTTGAAGACCACCTCAATTTCACCGACACGTCTTCCTTTAAGAACCAGAGTCTGGGGTCTCTCCTATCTATGGGGTCAAAATCACTGAGGTGGTTGGAAAGCTCCTCAGTGGTAAGGGTGGATAAGATCCACCTGGAGTTCCTAAAGGCTCTAGATGTTGTGGGGCTGTCATGGTTGACACGCCTCGACAACATTGCGTAGACACCGGGTACAGTGCCTCTGATTCTATTCATACCTTTTATGGACAGAATTTCTAGGCGCAGCTGAGGCGTTGAGGGGGTCCGGTTTGGTGGCCTCCACATTGCATCTCTGATGATGTGGTGCTGTTGGCTTCTTCAAGCCGCGATCTCCAACTCTCGCTGGAGCGATTCGCAGCAGAGTGTGAAGCGGTCGGGATGAAAATCAACACCTTCAAATCCGAGACCATGGTCCTCAGTCGGAAAAGGGTGAAGTGCCCTCTCCGGGTCGGGGATGAGATCCTGACCCAAGTGGAGGAGATCAAGTATCTTGAGGTCTTGTTCACGTGAGGGTAGGATGGAGCGGGAGATCGACAGGCAGATCGGTGCAGCATCTGCAGTGATGCAGACTCTGTATCGATCCGCTTTGGTGAAGGAGCAGCTGAGTCGAAACGCGAAGCTGTTGATTTGCCAGTCGATCTACGTTCCTACCCTCACCTATGATGACAAGCTCTGGGTCGTGACCGAAAGAACAAGATACCGGATACAAGCAGCCAACTTGAGTTTCCTTCACAGGGTGTCTGGGCTCTCCCTTAGAGATAGGGTGAGAAGCTCGGTCATCCAGAAGGGACTCACAGTCGAGCCGCTGCTCTTCTGTATTGAGAGGAACCAGTTGTTTGTGGCTTGGGCATCTGGTTTTCGATGTCTCCTCGACGCCTCCCTGGAAAGGTGTTTCAGGCATGTCCCACCGGCGGGAGGCCACGGGGACGATTCAGGACACGCTGGAGAGACTACTGTATGTCTCTCGGCTGGCCTGGGATCTTGGGATACCGCCGGAGCAGCTGGTTAAGTGGCTGGGGAGAGGGAAGTCTGGGCTTCCCTGCTAAAACTGCTGCCCCCGCGACCCCAACCCTGGATAAGCGGTAGATGATGGATGAATTGATGCATTTTACTTTTTTATTTTTTTTACTGTTCCTGCTTGGATTTTTAACTAGTTTGGAATTTTATTTCATGAAACCATGACGGTAATTTGTCTCACAAACAATGACTTTGGAAGCATGTTATGCAATGTGCTGTTTCTACAACTTGCTGTGGGTAATGCCTGACGCTAACCTAAGCCTGACGTTAACTCTTTGACTGCCAGACCTTTTCAGAAAAGGGATTCTGTGGGTGCCAGCCGATTTAAGCATTTTGACTGATCTTTCAAGGTCGACAGAACATTTTGTGTTTGGACTATGGACACACATACTACCAAATGAAAGATTGAACTCTCATCTTTCATCAGAAAAAAAAGTTTGTTTCTACCTTATTCCGTTCTTCAGTAATCATCAATAGAAAATGGTTAGTTTCACCCAAATGCGCTTTGTTTTGGACCAAAATACGGAGAAATCAAGCTTTTAGTGAAACAATGTAATTTCATGCACTCTAGTGAATTTTACACTTCTTTTTGTCCATGAATGATGCCACAAACACCTAAATAGTGCTTTACTTCTATAAAACACTACCACCAACAATGAAAAAGTGTTTTTTGATAACAAAATACATTTATTTACATTCAACAGTGTAACAATTTGACAACAATTTGGCAAACTATTTACAAATGTGTGCAACTGTGGTACTATTTACAATTATGTGGATGTTTCAACTACAGTTTTTCATTTTGTGTAACTCCCCTGCGTGCAAGGAGACGCAACAGGATTTGCACAACAGATTAGTTTCACTGCGATTGCCCCTTCGCATGCACTTTCTTGCCGGCCTTTTTTTCCGGGGAGAAGCAGGTATATACTGCAGTGTGTGTTTGGCCATGTTGTCATCAAGTCTACTCTCAGGATCATGATACGGTGACCTGGTGTTACGTCTGACTTCCTCATGTCCTTCAGTTCCTATACCGGGTGGTAAGAGATGTTCTGATCCATCTTATCCACTCCATTCATGGTGGCATCGTAGTCCAGAACCAGTGTCTTCTCCGTGATCAGACTGTACCCACTCCTCCGATGAATATGCATTGGACTCGGGGTACTCTTCATCGTCCGATTGAACGTCCGCCTGTGCTCCGAGGCTTTATGACGTTATCATAGTCGCGCGTCAACGCTTCCAACTTCGGCGTCAACCTCGGGAGTGACCATCATCATCATCATCATCAATGTGCATTGGTCGATGCTTTTCGACTACTCTTCATCGTCCGATTGAACGTCCGCCTATGCAGAAGTGCTCGGTTGTGCTCCGCGTTTTCCGGCGTTAGTATCACTAGCCGGTGAGGCTTTATGACTTGATCATAGCCGAGCGTCAACGCTTCCAACTTCCGCGTCAAGCTCGGAGTCACCATCATCATCATCGTCGACATCAATGCGCTTTTTAGTATTGATCGATACTTTCCGTCTTTGAAAAAAATGCTCAAGCGTGAGCTGCTTGTAACCGGTCGCCATTGTTGCTTCATCAGCTATTGTCCCCTCAACACTCTAGCTCCGCCTCACGTCTTCTACTGACGCCCACCCAATCTTGTCTAAAGAGAGTCATCGCTGCCATCTAGGGGCCAAAACGAGTCATTATACTAACTAGATCTGCTTGATACTTTCAGCACAGCTGGCCAAGGCTTTCCTCCACCCGTTTCCAAAAAAACCCCAAAAAAAACATAGTGAACGTCTTTTAACGTCTTTGGCGCCCCTCCGTAGGTTTTTACTAAACGTTATTTAACGTTTTTGGCAGTAAAAGTTAAGGTTAGGTACTTAAAAAAAAAAAAGTGGTCATTCCGTCAACATTGATGCAAGGTCCATCTGTCCGTCAATGACGGATGTCATGGAGAACGCCCATTTTGCTGAGGGAAGGACGAATGACGGATTGACATTACAATGCTGTTCAGCTTGAAATATTGACGGATGGACGATGACGGAAGGGTGTCCTGACTGTTGACGACGACCGAATGACACGCTCAAAATTCATTGACGCGCCCACCTCTGAATAGCAGCTCATTCAATGGAGGTTCCGCTACGCTGTTTCTAACTTTGGGTGAGCGTCATCGAATTGCATGTAGTTGTGCTCCGCGTACCCCGATCCACAACAGCAGCGTGACTAAACTGAATATGGAGGATTATGTATGAATTTAAAGGTTAAAGGTTAAGAGTACCACTGATTGTCATGCCCATGTAAGTGGGGTGAAATTCATTCTCTGCATTTGACCCATCCACTTAGGGAGCGGTGAGCAGCACTAGGGGTTCGGGGATCATTTGGTGATCTAAAGAGTGTCAAGCAGGGGGGAGGCAAATGGGTCCCATTTTTATAGTCTTTGGTATGACTTGGCCGGGGATTGAATCCACAACCTCCCAGTCTCTGGGTGGACTCTCTACCATTAGGCCACTGAGCTGGTTTCACTACTGGGTGCTATACACTACACAACTGCATGTCTCACATGAAAGAAAAACACAATACAAGTCACAAGCGATGCTTTCTCTGGCACAAACAGCAATTTAAGTGAGTATGAGAATTACTGTAGCTGTAGACTGGCTGTAATTGTATAAGATAGCGTGTTGTTTAGCTGACACTGCGCACTGCACACTATGAACTGGAGGCGTCGTGGTTAAATCAGCCTACCGGCGTCGGTACCAGATGTGATCGGGCTGCCAGATCGTATCGGGGTCGCCTAACGAACACATCACGCTACAGGATTGGTTGGAAATTATCCAGTTGATGTCAAACATTGGAAAAAAAATATTCAAGATGTAATTCAAATAACAAAATGTATGGACTGAAATTGTAAAACTGTAAAGAAACCTAAGAATATAAAAGCAAGATATATTGAATAAGTAATAAAATTGATTGGATAATGATAAATACACAAATTAATTTACTAAAATGTGACAAATAATGTCAGTTTAGATTGCTAATGTGTTCCTATTATCATTAAGACTGTTTTGTGATGTGTTGTGATTTGTGAACAGCTAAAAAAGAAAGCAAACAAAAGTGACTCATTTCGTTAGCGCTGCTGTACTGACGTCATCCATTTTATTTTTTCTTCAATCTTAAACTATCCTGCATTTATATTCTTAGGCTTATTTACGTTTTTACAATTTCAGTAAATACATTTTGTTATTTAAATGACATCTTTAATATTTTCTTTCCAATGTTTTGACGTCAACCAGCCAATTCTGTAGCGTGACGTCATGGTTAGGCGACCCCGATACAATCTGGCAGCCCGATCACATCTGGTATCGACACCGGAACACAGACGGGAATCAACAGAAAAACAATAATGCAAAAGGCCTGCAGAGGGAGACAAAGCAACACAAACAAGGCAGCTCTATCAAGTCATGACAATAGGGTAGCATTTATGCTGCATTTGAGGAAAGTAGGAAATCTGACTTTTCCGACTTCAAACCTGGACGTGTGTACGGACACGCCCCCTTGAACTCAGAAATCCCACTTGCGAAGTCGGGGGAAAAAAGGACCCCTACTTCACCGAGCGACTACAATGTGACGTCACTTTACAATGGCGACACCTTTGGAAAAAGACCGTGAATGGTAAAACACAATTTACTTGAGTGTAAAACTAGATAGCTGTCTTCATTTATAAATATTCAAAATAAATATGCTTCACGTAACACAACGTACGTGACAGTATGCCGCTTTCTCCCTGCATGAAATTATACGGTGAACTACTTAACTGTATGGAATGCTTATGAAATATATACTTACAACAAATGAAGCAAAATTGTGAGAAGCCAACATTTCTGGAGGTCAAAATGTGTTTTGAGGACCAAAATAATAAAAAAACAAAAACTATTTTATCACTGTTAACGCTATTTTCAATCACTATTTTTGTTGTTTACTTTCGCCTTACTTTTCAGGTCGGAATTGGGAAAAGCCAATTGAGATAAATACGACTTTTGACCATCCTCGAATGCAGCATAAGGCTAGCCACTGAAGTAACGAATTGTAAACACTACGTAAAAGCGTGCTTACTTGCCTTCATAATTGTGAATATAACCACAGATGTGCCATTTAAATTTTTATGGCCTTCTTGGAAGATGACGTAGAGGACTTCGCTCCAAACTTCAAAGAAAAGGGAGGTAAATCTCGCAGGTATTGAAGAGAAAACACACCAATTTTATTGGGAGGCAATACGACTAGAAGTTACTTAAGCGTCCGTGTCATATAGCCCATAAGCCACTGGCGTAAATAGAATGCAGTAATAAATTGTTACTGTATTCCATTTACGCCAGAGGCATATGGAATGTATTATCATTTAAATGATTATTATTACTAATAATAATACTTTTTAATATTATTAATGATAATAATTTAAGTCATAATACAAGAATAGTAATTAGCTGTGTTATTTGCTGATGACACAAATATTTTTCACTCAGGGGATAATAATTACAGGAGGAAATAATTATAATTATAATAAATTATCATTAAATTTAGGGAAGACAAAAAATAATGTTATTTGGAAATTGTAGAATGAATACACAGGTGAAGATTAAAATAGAAGAGGTAGAAATTGAGAGAGTTCATGAAATCAATTTTTGGGGGTAATTATTGATGATAAAATAAGCTGGAAACCACATATCAAACATACAGAGTAAAATTTCAAGAATATAGATATATAGTAAATCTAAACTCCACACTACTGTTCCCTAGTCTCTCCTTATTTGCAGTACTGTGCTGAAGTTTGAGGCAATAACAACAAAACCTCACTACATTCAATAAATATTCTACAGAAAAGAGCATTACGGATTATTCACAAAGCTGGTTATCAGGATCACACAAACAGGTTATTTCTAAAGTCACAATTACTTAAGTTTCCTGACATTGTACAGTATCAAACAGCACAAATAATGTTTAAAGCAAGATATAATTTACTACCACAGTATATTCAACTGTTGTTTAAGAATCATAATGAGTGTTACGATCTATGGAGACATTGTGACTTTAAAGAACCTAAGTTTCGTATAACAAGAAATAATTTTTGTTTATCAGTATGCGGGGTGAGGCTACTGAAGGGATTTAGTGGGGAGTTGAAACGGTGTACAAATATAAGACTGACTAAAAATACTGTATAAAAATAAGATTTTTAAACAATATGAGGATGAGGGAGGAGTGGTCACTTACTAGGTGTGTTGAGATTATTGTATTATTTATTTTTTGGGTTACTACTTTTTGGTTTGTTCTTTTTTCTCTCCTTGTTTTGGTTAGTTTGACAAATGTATTAGGCTATGGGTGTATGTTTACATGTATTAATTCACATATTGTGTGTATGTAAGAGAAGGACGGAAGTTTCGTTTTATTAATTTTTTCCTTTCGGACACGCATCCGAAAGAAGGGCTGACGGGTAGAAGCCATGGCTTATTAGTAACCAGTGCCCATTGATTCTTACTATACGCATCAGTCATATACATTGGTTATGATAGTCATTGCGTCCTTCCTCAACAGATGCGTCCTTGATTTTTAAAGTTATGTTATTTACTTAAGGAGAAGGGGTGGGAGTAAATAAGTTTTACTCCTTCTCACTCCTTTTCGAATATTCATTGATTTATTTTCTATTGCCGGTTTTCTTTTGATTTTTCTTTTCTTTCGTTGATTATTGTCATTTATTCATGGACTGAAAATGTTGAAATATACGAAATAAACATTTCAATTCAAATTCAATTTAGAATTCAAGAATATACACTTCCACTTTTAACTCCAAAACATACCGGTAATTATTAATTTTTTTCCCACATAGGTTTGTATTCGTCTCTCCCACACCCCCTGTGTAAATAAAAGCGTCATTCAGAAACTGCATTTTATATATCTTCGGGTTGTCTCTATGTGACATTAAAATTGGTTTGATGAAATGAAACCTTTGTGAGTGATAAATATGCAAAAAAACAGAAATCTGGAAGGGGGCAAATACTTTTTCACTTCACTGTATATATAAATACCGGTGTGTATACACACACACACACGCAAAAACTAGTGCTATATACTACACTGTGTATAGATACTGTAGCTATCACAATATTTTAATATGTTTGTGTTTACTTGATAATGTTGGCTGCTCTTCACTGCATTATTAACTGGAGACAACTTTGTCAGTGGAATCTTATTTGGAATATTTTGGGTTACTAAGGTTTAAAAATACAACTCATGAATGATTATACAACTCGTTCACATACAATATGTATTCTATGAAAAGTGAACTCATGTGTCTCCATGTCTTTTTTTTTGTAGGATTGTGTGTTGAAGGTGCTGAGCTGTCTAAAGAGTCCATCGGCAGTAACCAGAGCCAAAACATTTCTATTGCTTTTGATACTGATAAAGGACAACACAGATACTCTAGTACTCTGCTGTCAGCACAGGTAAATAATTCTATAATTACATAAAGTGGACCCTCTGATTACGCACAACTTGGGTGATAAACAATTAGGCAAACAAGCTCAATTTCAGTTCAAGCACAAATGTCTAGGGTGGCATGGTCAAAAGGCTCAGTTGAGCTTTGTCTCATGCCGCATAAACATTGGGTCTGTGCGTCACAAATTGGAAGTCTCTAGTTATTTTTCTCTACATGATCTGGCTGTTCGCAGTTGTTATGGATGAGGTGTGCGGATACCAACAAACACAAACACTAATTAAAGCTTTTAGGGCTGTTAAAATTAAAGCATTCATTTTGGAGATTAATTTAAATTCATTAAAATTTTAAAAAAATTCAAGAACAAAAACCCTCAGTTAACTTAGTGTGCAGCCAAACTTTGAGGAGTCACTGGTGGAAAGATGAATGTGGAATTTAGGTAGTCTTACTTGTGTGATACTTGTTGGAGAACTCTAACGTAACTCACACACTTTGCATAGCCAAATTCAAATAGCATATTATTTGTACGCCTTTGGTGTATCATCTCAAGTTGCTCAAGTTACCTTTATGCGGCCTCGCAAACCATCCAAGAAGTGCGGAAATAATTACTAACAAATAATGCTTGCAGGAAAAAGTGCAAGGAACTAGAGACAAAATACTTAGAAAAATCCAAGGACAAGGCAAGGTAACAATACGAGGTCGAGGCGAAGCGATGCGATGCGATGCGATGCGATGCGATGCGATGCGATGCGATGCGATGCGATGCGATGCGATGCGATGCGATGCGATGCGATGCGATGCGATGCGATGCGATGCGATGCGATGCGATGCGATGCGATGCGATGCGATGCGATGCGATGCGATGCAATGCAATGCAATGCAATGCAATGCAATGCAATGCAATGAGGACCACAGAGTCAAGACTAACCATTGGTACATGGAGGTGAGCAAGCGAATAGTCCGACAACTGACAAGCAGGTTGAGCCGCCTCTTAAAGCAGCCTGATTACAGACGAGCTGCAGGTGAGTAGCTTGGGGATCCGCCCACTGCCAATCAAGCTGGGCTGAAAACAAACCAACAAGCCTGAGAGCAGAGACTTGACAGCAATAGTGTTATTAGAAAGCAGGAAGCCTAAACCGATTACTGTAAAAAAGGAAATTATGGTCTACAAAAACATGTTAATGCAAAACGGAGAAACGACAAATTCAAAACCTTGGCTGTGGTGAGGAATTATGTCCATACATTTTATAAACAGAATCGGTGACAATGTAGATCAAACAATGATATTGGTCGAACAACAACTAAACAGCCCGTATAAGGGGTCTGGTATTTCATACCCTCCACAGGACTCTCCAAGGGACATGGATGAATTCCCGCTCCAAGACCACACAACACATGTAAAATTGTTGGACGAACTCTCATGCACCCTCCAGAATTCTGCTAATGGTGTAGAGCAATAACTACGCTACTGAATCTGAGATTCAACTCCTTGATGGATCCTCCTCTACCGTACCTCTAAATAGACATTTGGTTGAATGAATGAATAAATGAATGAATGAACAGAGCTGGGCACTTTCGGTAATCGTCAATTCCCGTCTTTTACGATGCCCATTTGGCGGCAAGTGCACAATGGGGCAAAGCCTCGGATAAATACATGGACTGAGCACCGACTGAAGCACGTTTACATCCGTCGATCGGGGTGAGTACATACAGTCACTCTCATTCCATGTATTTTTGCGAACCTTCACGTCAAAGCATTCGCAGAATATGCGGAAGCACGCTTCGAAAGGTGGACATCATCATTGACAGGAATTGACGATGACCGTAAGTGCCCAGCTCTGTGAATTAATGAATTGAAGTTTATTTCGGTTACCACACACAAAAAAGGAAAGAAAACATCCCTTCGAACAAATCAATCAACCAAAAAAGGCCTACTGTACACCTACCGTTTGTTAACCTATTGCTGGTGTGTCCAAATGGAGACCAAAAATGGTCTTGGAGGTACGAGGATTCCACCTGACACCAGCAATATACTGACACACATTAAGAGCAGCGTGGCTCAGTGGGCAGATTGGCCGTCTCCCAACCTGAAGGTTCTGCAATTGTTCCTCAACCCTTGAGTGATTTTTTCAATGTATTTTATATATATATATATTACTCTCTTCCAAGTGTAAAGTTTACTCTGATTAGGCTGGGACTGTAATGGAGTCTTTTTTAGGGTAAATTTACTCTACAAAATTTACTGTGTAGGCTGAAGTTCCAAGCTTATTATTTCCCATCCTATACCGTCTCATTGAGTCACATAAAATTACATCAAAACAAAACAAATAACTACTATACTCACATTGTATTTCCTTAATGTTTTACATTTTACTAATGGCACTATAAGCATGATTTTCTTTTACATTTTAACTTGTTCTTAAACCCCAACAAAAAGGTACACAGCTTCAACGCATCATCAAGTCCATTCCACAATTTTACACCCAAAACTGAAACACATCTTTAGTCCTCACTTTCTATGTTTCAAACACCTTAAATTATCGTCTCCTTCTCATGATTTGAAGGCATAGTGTACAGTATTATCACTCACAACGTCCCAAGTTGAGGTCAGAAATTCTGCTGTTAATAACAAACAAACCATGCAATAGTTCACAAAATCCCAGACAGATGCTTTTTGTAACTCTCTAAAAGTGGAAAGCCGACAGTGAAAAAGGAGTTTGGTCAAACTGATGAAAGGTTTACAGTCTCATCAGGCCAATTTATCAGACTATACATGATTACTTTGGCAGGATTATATTTAACAGAACATTCATTGTCTTTCTGATGCACAAGTATTCCATTAGTCCCATACAACACATTTGTGTTATCTTAAGCAGTCTGATTTCAAAAGGGAGGCTTTCTTCATGAAAAATGCTGCCTGGGGTTATTGGCAAGGCACTTGTACTTTGTGTAACCTTTGCGCTAACTAGCACAGCAGCTATGGGAATGATAATATAAATGTATGTACCCTGGACATTCATTTTTTGCTGCTGTATGTTGTAACTTTCCTCGCACTTCAAATGGTTCATTAGCTGCTTGTCCCGCGTTTCACCCCTTGCTGAGTTGCACTGGAGCTGTGAATGTGCATCGCCCATACAATTCCATGCATATGCATTCACGTACTGTATAGGCTGCCAGTTCCCCTGGTGATTTAGGATCAGTTGGTCTTTCAGCAGGAACAAGATGCTCTACATTATTGACATATAGATCCTTTTTAACAGAGTCTGTCTCTTCTCTTGCTTGACGCAACATGACTGAGGTAAGCAAGGTCAGAGGTCTATTCAGTTTCTCCCTGTAATCTCCCAGCCAAAACTTTTTGGGTGTAGCTGTACAGCACATAGGTTACAAATCTTTATTGACTCGCACGCACACACCTACACACACAAGGCGTTATTTTGACCCAACTCTTCCATCCATCCATCCATCCATCCATCCATCCATCCATCCATCCATCCATCCATCCATCCATCCATCCATTACCTGAACCTCTTCAATTCCAGATGAACAAAACATATTTTCCTCTTTTTTATTTTATTTTTTTTGCCTTTGAAACTAATTTAGAATTCAAAAATAGCCCAAGATAATTCCATGTCACTTAACTAATTTTTATTTATTTTTTTTTATCCTAGAGCAGTGGTTCTCAACCGCGGTCCTCGAGTACCCCAATCCAGCCTGTTTTCCATGTCTCCCACAGCCAACACAGCTGTTTCAAACGATTAGCTAATCAACAAACTCTCCTCAGCTGTGTTGGCATTGGGAGACATGGAAAACAGGCTGGATAGGGGTACTTGAGGACCGGGGTTGAGAACCAGTGTTCTAGAGCATACAGAAGGCTTTGATGCAGCTTCTGACATGAAGAGGTTGCTTAAAGCAATGGTAGTTATTACCAAAAAATGGCCAGCAGGTGGCAGAAGAGTATAATAGATCAGCCTGGGCCATGTTGCAACAAGCTCTTTTTGCCAGTGTTTTCAACAGGAATGTGAATAACGATGAAACTTAACTATATTCCTAATTGATGAAAAACGGAAACAGATACAAATATAGAAGAGACTAATATTTATTTTGGTAGGTTCCATGTTTTTATAGCAATAGAACTATTCTGTGGTCCTTGCAAAATCAGTCAAAATCCAGTAAAACAGCCGGGAGTGAAGGGGGTTGCTTCAGTGAAAATGGCTAGGAGTGAATAAGTTAATAACCTCCCCAAAATGGTTTGCTTGCATTCGGAAGTATGTCTGGCGTAGAAAAACTATGCCAAAAAAATCACATAAATGGCTTTTTGTGACAACCTCTGATGGGACAAGCTAAGAGTTACATGAAAATTGTAATAGTTTTTCATCTATTTAATGTACTGACAGTTTTAGCACCATTATTATTGACATTGTTATTTTTTAAATATTGGGATTGCAGAATTTTGAATACAGCTCCTGTATTGGAATCCTTCAAGTGTATCCAATGCTGTACAGCCTGTATGAGTGAATATCAGAATGCAGCAAGCTCACTATTTCATCCATTGGTACATATGAAACTGTTATTGCGGGACCGCTGAAGCATTCCCACATATGGTAGAAATGTAAGAACATGTTTCCAAACAGCATCTTCGTGAATGTATTAAGTAAATCTTAATTTGCCCTAAGTGCCTAAAAATACAATATAGTGGAAAATACTACTACATATCTACATATAACTATTTTTAGCTATTACCACATCAGATGTTGCATTTCATATCAGAATGTGCACTTAAGACATTTTAGGTTATTAAAATCACACACAGACACACACATACATTTTATCTTTATTTCCTCACGCGTCTTTCTTTCACTCTGTCTTATAGCTGTCAGTGTTGACCTGCCTGTCTCTCTCCCTCCGAGTACGCAGTGAGACTGAGACTAAGCTGCACACACACACGCACACCCCCACCCCCACACACACGCGCACACACACGCACACATCGTTTCCTCAGTCCTGCCTTTACCCGGGCACGTTGTGTTTAATTAGCTCCACAGTGGCGTGAAAAATTGGGTGTGCGTTTGCGTGATTTCGTCTATGTTAGATCAACTTGCACTAGCATCAGTGAGGAAGTGTCAAGATTGCCTCTGGGAGTGGACTGCGATGGCTTTCAACACTTGCAGTCAAGCACACATGCACACACTGCGAGCCAGTCAGTTTGGTGTGAGCACTCCCACAATGACTGTCAGAGAGGTGGCAAGTTTGGCTTTTTGCAGTAGTTAGAAAAGGCATACAGTAGGCTGCAGTCCAATAATCTTATACAAAGTCAGAGAGATACATAGAATGAGTCAACTGCTATTATTTTTCTAATGACTGTAGCATGGATGAGGAGCATATCTGGTAAATTCACCCCTTTTTAATTCAGATGGAAGGAACATTTCCTCCCTTCCTTCCTTGTGAGCACTTCTACTTTGCCGAGATAATCCACCCCACCTCACAGGTGTAACATATCAAGATGCTGATTAGACACCATGATTAGTGCACAGATGTGCCTTAGACTGCCCACAATAAAAGGCCACTCTGAAATGTGCAGTTTTGTTTTATTGCGTGGAGGGCAGCAGAAAATATAACAAAACTGCATCTATCAGACGGCGCTGCTGGATAGCCAAAAATAGAGAGCAAAAATGGCCTGAATGTCCACATGTCCTTTTATTGTGGGCAGTCTAAGGCACACCTGTGCTCTAATCATGGTGTCTACTCAGTATCTTGATATGGCACACCTGTGAGCAGGTATGGATTATCTCGGCAAAAGAGAAGTGCGCACTATCACAGATTTAGACTGGTTTGTGAACAATATTTGAGAGAAATGGTGATATTGTGTATGTGGAAAAGCATGTCCATATTGTGAAATTTCGGACAAAAACATATGGAAGCAGGCTTTGCCGTATGATGTAATACTGCATACTGTTTAATTGCACAACATAATCATTGTGCTATAATCACAATCATTAATAAATAATGGCTTCAATATCTGTTACTTTATAAAATGAAAAGTATGAAGTGGAAAAGGACATGAGTAGGTGTGTTTCCATTTACCCTCAGCAAGTTGCGCAAAAGAAAGCTGGTAATGGAAACATGATTTTTGAAAAAACTCAAATATTGCAAAAAAGTTTTTACGCTCTCATGAGGTGGTTTTTGAGACGTGTCGAAATAGAGGTAATTTGCAAAAGTGTAATAGAAACATTTGTTGCGCATTCCCTGTAGTCATGAGACCCCTGCTTCCTTTCACGGAGGAAAGGAAGTAGGAAGTACGGGGCCACTCGCTTTCGTGTCGGAGCTGCCTCCCGAGGGGATAAGTCTTTTTAAGCACAAAGCGATTCAGCTATAGAGCCAATATGCCACCGTTCTATGCACGTTCCATATCGTTGCATGAGAAATGCACACACGCACAACACCAACACCAAATGCCCGAACCCGCCAGATGAGGGGAGGGAGCGTCTTCTGTAAACATCATGAGCACCTCCTACAGAACTGCTCAATCCCGCGAGACAGGACATTACGAGAATTTCGCCTCAGAAGCGAAACGCTCATCAATGGAAACACAGACAAGTAAAAATGTTACTTTATTGAAATAGTACAATATCGCTTTTATTTTTGTGAAAAACTGTAATGGAAATGCAGCTAGAGATGCTTTTCAACACCAAGGTGTGAAATAAAAGTATAGAAAGTAATAAAATAACGTGAAATGGTGAACTATATTAAATGTTTATCAAAGTGTTGAGATGGCTCACTTATTAGATTACAATCCTCAAGATGGAGTTTAGTTAAAAAATTGAGAAATGTATTAATTTTTTCCTTTCCAAATTTACACTTTTTAGTTGGTGATAAAAAATATATAAAATCTTTTGGGGTAAGGACTAAGGGGCTTAGATTACATACTGTAACTCACCTTTTGTCAAAATTGAACTGGAGGGTGGGCTGGTTGTCTTTAATTAGGCCCCCAAATAACTAGCTACGGCCCTGGGTTGAGCCAGTGACGTCGACAGCCGGCCTGACAGAAACGGTGATTAGCGGCTCGTGCAGTGATGAAGAAGGTAGCTAGTAGCTGCAAGAAATAATGTGAAATACTGGACAAATTGCCAATCAACAGTTAATACATATGTTGCAGAAATATATATATATATATATAATAGGGTCTCGCTTTCCCCGAGCCGAGCTAATGTGTCCCCGGAGTTGGGAAAGCCCTCCTCCCGAGTCTCCACTTGGTGCCAAATTGAAACATTTTGTAAAGCAGAGGGAAAACTAAACCCCTCGGCAGTATAGCGACCATATATAAACAAAATTGAACTGTGAGGGAACGCTAATCACAACAAATCACAATTACCCAGCAACTATATTTGCTCGTTTTCATGCCGTTTGAGTAATTTGACCTATGACTTCTTCTTTCTTTCTTTTTTTTACAATTTGGAGCAATCAGTGTTACAAGCATAACTTGTTAATTTTCTGTGATTTCTGCAACAAATTACAGATGATCCATAACATTTACTATACTGTAAAACTGCAAACTCTTGGCAAGAGCACAGATGGGATTTTGTATTTGTATGGATTCTCGATCTTTTATTATTGTGAATTTGCGACTATACTCAACATAACAGAACTGCCACATCTTGGCAACTGGCATTACTACATCTACTTACATTGGTTGTTTTAAATAAAACTGATTATTTTTTGTTTTTTTATTCACACCCATTTATTCTGTTTTGTTTTTTCATTCACACCTTTATTTCTGAGTCCTAAAACAAGCACTGCCCTCCTACCTGTTTCTTGTTAGGCCTCACCCAAGCCCCAAACCACACGCTGTAAAAAAATGAGCTGTTGGTTAAACTACAAACAAAGATGTAGCTACTTCCACCAGGGCTAGGCAAAATTCAGACTTGAATTGAGAATAACCGCTAAATTCCAATTCAATTATTGAATTTCAATTAAGTCGGAAAACACGAAGTATTACAATTTAAATGTGAATTTTCCAAAGTAGAATTAAAATGCCATGAAGTTCGAATAGATTCATGATGCAAAATTAAAGTGTATTTAACAATGAAGCTTTACACTATAAGCCTATTTGCAACATGAATTTCATACAAATATTATTGTAAGGACTTTATATACACGAACACAATACTTAATTATAGTAATTAGTTAAGTATAGTAATTGTTTGATATGATGGCAGAACAGAACAATTTTGTCTCAATAACAAAACATTTGCGAAACAGTTTACCATTAGACTCAACAACTTTAAGCCATAAAGCAGCGCTTCTCATTTAGTTTTAAATAAATAATCTTCTCATTTAGTTTTAAATAAATAATCATCAATCATTTGTCCATTAAATCGCTCTAAGCAAGCCTCTGCAAAGTAGCTAATACTCTTTGCACACTCGATGACAGCGATAACGCCATTGCCACCTACTGTAATGCATATGCAATTACAATTTATTCTACAACAAGTGCTGGGAACAACATTCAGCCCGGAAAATATTTGTCAGCGGGTGGCGGGCGGGTTATGGATGACATGAAGTGATTCGTTGATGGTGGGGTTTGAGGGGGAGGGTTGGGGAACAGCTAATAGAAATCACTGGATGTCGGATGTTGAAGGTCGGAATTTAGAGCTTAAATCACTGTCACACAAGAGTTGAGTGCTCCCTGCGCTTCTGAGTCTTATAAATGTACAACAAAACATGCCCATGCCTTATGTAGCAAAAGTGGAAGGGACGGATCGTGGTCTTAATGAAACTGGGGTGTGTGTTATAGCGCTTTGTGGTTTGAGTAGTGGAGTTGAGTTGAGTAGACCATCGAGAATTTCCTACAAATGTTTGACACAATACCGCTCTAGTAAGCATCCCCTCACCCTGCACCACTGACAATCTTTGTCCAAAATCAATGTTTAGATATGAATATGGTTTTTCTAAATATATTTGCATGTTTCTGTATGTGTGCACGTGTGTTTGTGTGTGTCCGTGTGTGTGTACATGTGTGCGACTGCATGCGTGTCTGTTTGTATTAACCTTGTTGCTCTGCTCTGAATTTGTGAATAGAATATTATTGATTGCTGTCAATGCAGATTAATAAGGTCTGTTCCACCTAAAGGCCTGTCTGTTTTTACATTGCCACTCTTCTTGAGATATGCATTTTTTTATTTTATTTTGCAGCCCTGTAGCAATGCTAGTTAATTCTATTGTTATGTTCATCATGTACTCCCAATTTGATCTGAACTGTTAAAATAGTGCAGCAATTAAAATATTTACATTCATGTCTATTAGTTAATTTTCAATATTATCACCCTCCTGAAATAAAGGCCTTAGTGTTTTTGTTTTGTTTAGTTTTCTTCAAAAACGTAGGGCATTATTATAAGAGAGTGACAATGAAGCTTTTGCTTATAATCACTGTGTGTTTGACAGACTTGTGATGTACCTGGAGAGAGACCTACGTAAAGCCACACCCCTTAGAGAGCACCTTAGCCAATCAGAATACCTGTCGCAGTGTCTGGACTTATTATCTGTTTATCTGAGGAGTACTGCACCACTTCTTCTGGGTACAAGCACACCCCACACACACACACAAACTGAAATATTTTATTAATCATGTCATGCGTTTTCCTTGCTGTGGTAAAATATTAAAATCCAATATATTTCTAGGATCCTAACAAACATTAAACACTTTAATTTGTTTCCTGTGCCAGAGGACATTTTGAGTGCTTTGAAAGGCATCATTGGAAGGAGACACCCATCCCTATTTCAGAGCAAACAACTTAAACACACTCTGCCTGCTACATCTGTACTGCTAGCACTTCTTTCATCACAGGTAACAAGGACCAAAGGCAGTGTAATTCATTCTGTACTTGATTAGTCAGTGCTTACTTCTGCTAAGTATTTGTTCCAGTTGTCCAATTCAGTATTTTCGATATTCCAAAAATGTAAAAACAGTTATCTACTTTTTAGCATGGTGCATGTATCTTTCTGTTTGTCACCTTCTGCTATGTATTCACCTTTGCCCAAATTTGTCTCAACTCTTTTTTACCATCTGCCCCATCACAGACCTTCAGATCACAAATCGTAACAGAGAAGTTTCTGATGCAGATTGGCTCATTGCTGGTACGTGTGTATCATATTTAGATTTTTTTTTTCATGTCTGCAAGGCAGATGCAATTTTTATTTAAAAATACAGCCTAAAAGGTAGAAACGGAGTTATATTAATGAATATACTATTCACTATTAATGCTGATAATGAACTAAATTCTCTAAATGTTGTTTTTTTATAACTGTATATATAATATAGTGTATTGTATATAAAATATATTCTTTCATCTCTTTGCTCCAGAACAGTATCACCCACATTGAGTCATATCAAACCAGTTTGGTCAGTAAGATGGGTAAGTTAATAAATCACATGTAATCTATTTACTTTCAAAGTCAGATCGTATTTTACATGATATTATGTTAGTACGGAGTTTACTTTGCATTCACTTTCCATTACCCTCTTTTACTTTTCAACCTTTTTCAATGTGTATTATCTCCTGTACATTCAAGAATGAAATATTGTTCCCTCGAAACAATGGACACTGAAATTAAAATAATAAACTGTACGTACTGAAAATGTTAAAGGAAGACAATGCAAATATATGAATTCAAAGTTATTGGGGCAGCATGGTGGGATAGCGGTTAGCATGTATGCCTCGAGTTTCTTGACCCTAATGAGGGACATGCAAAATTTAAAGTGATGGATGGATGGAACGAAGTTTTTGATTGCTTGGGCATTTTTTGAACTGTATTGAAGAGTACACACAAAGTTCTATCTTTGAACTAGACTAAGTGCAATTTCTGCAGAAATTGCGTGGGAATGCTGAAAGTTGAATGCTAATAGATGAGCTCAATGCTTATGAAGTAAATTGAAAGACAAATTATGTGAAAATTACAAAGTATTGTAGTTGAAAGATAAATGAATAAAAAGAACACTTGAACCCGGGAGGCATGAATTTTTGAAGCAAGTTATATGGAAAAGTGTTTTCTGTAAGTACCCTCTATTCATTTATATGGAAAAGGGGAACTAATGATATCAAATGGAAAAATGCAAAGATAAATGAATAAATCACTCACCTAGGCATGCAGTGCTCTCCATTCATTTAGATGTCAAAATGGATCTATGATAGTCAGTTGGTATACATGTACATCCCTTAGCATAGATATATTTGCAATGTGCAGTCGGAGGTGGGATTTGAACCTGCCAACTCCTGGTTACTGGACAAGACAATTTACCAACTGCGCCACCGAGCAATATCAGACAGCTGGTAATGATGAGAGGTTGTATGTATGGAAGTGAGCGTGGAAAGTGGGGAAAAAATTCAATGTCAGTCCCATTGAAAATGAATAGGGAAAAGTTTATATTTAAAACATTAAATTGTGCAAATACTGTAAGTAATGTGGAATCAGACGATAAATACCCCGGAAGGCGTGAATTTTTGAAGCAAGTAAATTGGAAGTATTATGTAGGAGCTGTTTCACGACAAAAAAATTGTGGAGAATGAAAATCACAAAAATCCCATAAAAATCACAAAAACATATGCGGGTGTGTGCTTCCAGCATTCCCTCAATCATCAAAAGTGCATTTAGTTGAAGCCAGTGGTTCCGATTTGTCTTTAAGTCAAGTATGAAATGATAAATTTTATTGCATATACCTTTCAAATGCACTTAGACATCAAAATATTTTCAGCAAGGACATTGCTGCACACATAAAAAGTTTACTGCTTGAAATAAAACCTACAAAGGCAGAATAAGGTGTGACTGTATACCTTTTTTTTTTTATTATTATTGGTTTACGACACAAACATCAATCTGCAAATGTACAAAAAATAAGGTATTAATTTCGGACTACTGATTGGAGCATCTAATGTGATGAAACCCGAGAAAGATATAATAGGTACCGGTATTTTAACTAAACTCATGTGTGTACAGTATTTACAGTACAGGTGTGTGTATCTCCTGTCACTGGAACTTAACAAATAGAAAACTGCAATGGCTTGAGATGACTGATATTGTATTTGTTCTGCTAGGTGCAACAATGTGTGACGAGTGGATTAGGACCATCCTGTCCATTGTGGAGGTCCTGAGCCAAAACCATGGTCTCATTAGTCCATATCGGACTGTTGTGAGTATTCATGACACTAATACAGCCTTGTAACTTTTATAGTAGGGACTCAGTTATTTGTATGAGTGACATTTTATTTATGACATAGTATTGTCTATAAATAAGCATAGCCCCTGATGGGACTTAGCAGGCAAACTTATCCGGGTATTAGTTTCACTGTTTGTCTTTCTGTCCGATAAACTTGTCTGTTGATGCTCAGAAGACAGAGCTGCAATTAGACAAGACACGATCTATCGAACCCACTGACATTCATTAGAAATGTGTGTGCTTTTCTCTGTGTGTGTGGGTGTGTGTGTGTGTGTGTGTGTGTGTGTGTGTGTGTGTGTGTGTGTGTGTGTGTGTGTGTGTTTGCGTGTACATGTGCATGTGATGGGACAATCAGATTGCGTTTAATGACTATTGACAAATGGAAGTGAAGAGCTGCAGGAAGCAGACAGAATTGAGGGAGAGAAATTAGATGAAGAATAATAGAGAGGCAAAGATGGTGATGGTCAATAGTGCAGGAAGACGTTTTAATTACTACCAGCCAACTCACATAAAGTTTTATTAGACTCCAAGGACATTTACTGCTTTTCATGGCTACAGATTGTGCCAATTTTCTTTTTATTCCTTTTTTTTTCATTGTTCTTGAGCTCTATTGCAATTAGGGGAATCAGTCATTTTGGTCTTGGAAGCCTCATTTTAGACAAATCTTATTATTGTAAGTACACATTTAAAGTAAATTACCAATAGTAGAGGATGTTACAACACACCTACAGGAGATAAACCTCATAGTGACAGTCATTTACCCACATGACAAATAAACAAAAAGAGGGTTAAGATGTCTTTATTTATTAATTACTTCAAGTTGTATTTTTAATGACATTCACCGATGAATTAAAAAAAAAAATAATCAAACATTTTGAAAATGTCCATTGCTTACAAATGATAATTGCTAATACAACAGGTTATTGTTTCTGCATGTTTATACTGGGTCAGGAGCTGTCATAACAAACCACGTTGGATTGGTATCTGATCCACATTGAACATTTATTGAACACATTTGCCAATGCATTGTCAAGCTGACAGGGGAAAATCCCAATAAGCACAGTCAGACTCCTCTCCCATTTTATTCCTTTGTACCCAGAATAACTTTATGTGCATTAAGATTGTAGGTTATAACCATGACCAATGTTTAAGCTTTGGTAGATGTCATGATGGTATGTCCCTTGTTGACAGTGTGTAACCTTCTTTAATATGGATCCTTGATAGCAGAACTTGAATTGTTTGTTGTCAACTGAATGTCATAGTCAAGGACATCCCCCACACTCAGATGTGATTTTGTGCCTCCCAAAGGTTGCCAGTTCTATCATGCGTCCTCTGACAACACTGGTTTTCAGCAGAAACGGTAAATGATTTGTTTTTTTCTTTTCTGAACAGCTCGCTCTCTTATGACAAGTCAAGTGCAACATCTTGCAGGGAGTTAAGCCCCTCCAAACAGCGAAACGTCAGACCAAAAAAAATAACATACAAGTCTTTTGCTCATGAATTCCACTGTGTTATCATCTGTTGGTCAGATTTTCCCCAATTTGCAATATTGTCTAATTAAATCTACTTGGTGTTATAGTGTGCAAATATATGCATGGTGTAGCATGCATAATGTGGTTTAATATTCAGTGGTCTTAATTAACTGTTTGATGTCCTGAGGAGTTTTGCATTTTGGTATCATTATTGTATTTTGCTTTCAAATATTCCATTAATTAAAATCATATATTATTGTCACTGTACAATCAAAACTGTTTCTGTGGAGAAAGGACATACAGTTTGTCATGTCAGTGTTTTAAATGTCTTCTTGTACATTCTGTTTGTCTGTTTATTGGTTTTTAGTTGAGTGGTCTGCGTTTGTGTTGAGGACCCTGTCAGAACTGAGTCTGATTTTGTTCGTCCACGAGGGTGATTGCGATGTTAATGCAAAGAAGATAGAAGAGACCAAAAGAAGAAAAGGGGAGAAGGCAGCAGAGACGAAAGATGAAGAAAGTCCTTCCAATCAAATTTCAGCTCTTTTCACTGAAACTCTTTATCCAAGGTTAGTGTGGCTTATTAGGGCCCAAGCAGCGACCGCTGCGAGGTCCCTCTTCTTCTTGTTCTTCTTCTTCTTCTTTATTCTCCGTAAACGATCGCATTTTTGGGGACCTAAACATTTATGAAAACTTTCCAAACTTTGCAAACTCTTCCGGCCTAGCGCAAAATTTGATATTATAAAGTTGTCATAAGGACATGGCTCCATAGCGCCCCCTTCAGGACAGAAATCTCAACCAATCCCGGCACGTTTGACCCCTAGAGCTACGAAAATTGGCAGGCACGTGTAGCACAAAAAAAGTGAGTGTCTATAACAGCACAGGCCCTATTTTCTTAGACAAGCGCCCATGTGCTCGGTGTAAAAGCTACCGCATCGTCATTTTAGTTTTTTGTGTTGAATTTGGCAGATCATGTTGCGCCTCGCTGGATGTTCCGGTGGACTGAGGGCATTTTTTATTGCACACAGTCTGCACACCTGCCAATTAGTGACATAGTGACAGGGGGACCCTGTTTTGGTAGACAGGCACACACGCACTCGGCATAAAAGCGCGCACATTTTAATTTTTGTGCCAGAACAAGTCAAATTTAACATGTTTGTGAATTTCATACACCGCACTGCGCCTTACCAGGCATTCCGGCGGACCTGCCAATTTTGCGCTGGGTGTATTATCTGCCAATTTGGTGACAAAAATCAGACTAGACTTTGAATCAGCTCGGTGGTGGACTAAGTTGTGGCACAGGTGGTGTAACGCAATTTTAGTGGATTTGATCAAGGCACAGGCAGATAGATTGTGTGCTCTGTGGTGGAAGTCAACTAATTTTCATTCATAATGTGACAACAGATTGCCCTGTGAACTCTGAATCCTTCAGAAATAAATTAATTTAATGCATTGTTATTATTATTATTATTATTATTATTGTTATTATTGTTGTTGTTCTTGTCGTTGTTGTTAGCATCTTTAATAACTTTTCTAAAAGTAACCCCCAGAACCACTCAAATGATGTGTTGAGTCTACACAAAGACGCACAATCGGCGGTGCAAGTCGGTCTTCAGTTGCCCACTTCACATGCACGGTCGACTACATCATCTCCAAGGGGAGAGCTTGTAGTTTATAAACGTACTTTGTGCGCGCCAATCTTCTGCATGGTCAATTTCTGCTTCCACAATGTCAAGGACTGAGTGTGCCTCGACTACACTGATTTGAAAGGGAATGAGGGGAGCCGCTTCGATTGGCCAGGTGTCAGTTGCATTCCATCCCACAATGACACAAACGCTCAGCAATGTCTATTTCTACCTGTGCCTGTCTACGAGAACACCAAAAGAGACAATTCCACCCAAAAATAGGGCCCCAATGTCTTAAGATGAACAATGTCTGAGCATTTTAATCAAGTGTATGGCAAATGTGGTACAAGCGCTGCACAATATTATCATTAACTATTAACTATTTAATTTGAAGTCCGGTGTCAGTTACGGTCCAGCTGGTACACACCCATTTGTCCCTGCAGATATCCAATTTATATATCGACACACAAAACAGGCATGAATCGGATTTGAAAACGCAATCGAATTGTACTGTTCACATTGACAAAATCAGATACATGACGCATTGGGCTAAAAAAATAAATAAATCTGAATTGACATGCAGTAACATAGCCTTAGACAAAATTTGCAATGTGCGTTTATTTTTCATTTTTGGGGTTATTGAGGTTGTGTTATTATATAATTATAAATATGATAATTATTTCGGTGTTTCGGTTTTTGGTATTGGCTTCCTCATTTTTGGTTTGGGCCAAGAACTTTCACTTTGGTGCATCTCTCAACGTGTGGGTTGTGTTTGTTGGACCCCAAAAGAAAAGGGGCAGACCCAGCCAGGGCGAAAGTCACTCAGTTTTAATGGAAGCAACAAAAAGCGCACAACACGCGGACAAGGAGTTGCTGTAAAAAAAAAAGTGACGACGACAAAAAGGTGTACGTCGTGGGCATAAACAAGGAAACACAAAATCACGCCGGAGGGCGGATACAACAGAGAGGAGTGTCAATGACTAACAAAAAACGCTACTAGTCTAATCACCAGTGGTGTCCACAACACTTAACGGCAGAGAACCAAAACGTAACAAACTCTAGTTGTAGGGATTGTGCTGTATGTACAGTATATACCAAGTGTCCTGCATGTTTTCAAGCAAAAATTGATGTTAGAAATGACATAAAGCTAAAAGTTGAAATGATTCTGCATTTTTCTGTCCAGGTATGAATCTCTTCTACGAGCAGCTGAGCCCATCTCACTCTATGCTGTCAAACTTCTGGTATCCATGACTGAACACAGCTCTCTGATGTGCAGGTACAGTAAAACCAGTGTAGTTTGCCACGTACCAGGAATACCATGTTAATATGTTTATTGTAAGAGTTTAACAAGTACTTTTGTATTCATTAATGGTTTGTCAAGACAAAGCTCACAGGTAGCTTGGGGCCACTTGGCAACCATGTGATGATAATAACAATAAAAGTAATGCCTGAAGGCAGTTACTGTGAGTTATCAAGAGCATGCTGTTAGCTAATTAAATATAGTAGAAAATAATATCTGCACTTTTAATGGGCATTGGAGCATAAAAGCTTTGGTGCCGTTGTTGAGATGGAGTTCCTGGAAATGTTGGAAAGGCAGGACATGGAAGATGACTACCAACTTTATCCTTTTTTTTACTGCCCAGAAAATTAAATACACATTTGCTTGTACTGATCCCTCATTTGTATTTGACTGTTCATTGTGTCCCCCTAAAAACGTGTATGAAAAAATATGGTAAGCAGGTGCACCCAGGATTGCATCTGCCAAACACACATAATGACTATAGTTAGGTAGGAGTACACCCAAATAGACTAGTTTAACATATGCAAGGATTTAACAATTTTTATTTCTGTAATTCAGTAATATGTTTGATTGCCTCTTCCACTAACACTTCAAATTCCATCACTTCAAACTTAATTTTGCGCTTGTGTTGCTCTCCAAAATGTTCCATGGTGAAAACTAGGGGTGATCGATACCACTTTTTTTTTTATATCGATACCAGTATGAGTAACTATTGAGTAGTCACCAATACAGATACCACTAATACATGCCAATGATACATAAAATGTCCCCCAAAAAACAATGACAGATCATTTTAAAGAAAGGCAGTCAGTCCTCAATTTACAAACACAATGAGTTCCGAGAGGTTGTTTGTAAGTCGAATTTGTTTATAAATCGAATCACATAAAATTGTGTTCCCAAATTAAATGTTACCATATATTTTTTTAAATAAAATGATGAAAAATAAAAAATAATTTAACAAATTAAACTATATACTTTATATATATTTTCTATAAAGTACACAAATTAAATAAATAAAAACATACATTACATTACATCCATCCATCATCCATTGTCTAAACCACTTTCCCTCACAGTACATACAATTTTTACATAGTAAAAATATGCTAACTGTACATTGATGTTGGAGGAGTTATTGAGTTGAGTTCATTTGAAGCTAAAGTGGAATGCATTACGTATTGGGTGTAACGGTCTCAGGAATCTATGTTTTCCAACTGTCCCTGAAGTACACGTGATTGTGATTGGTGCATATGACGAGTCAAGATGGCGACCGCCGAGTCAGATTTAATTGATTTTGAAGCTGAAGAGATATTGTACGTTTTGCTACTACGCCGACAAAGAAGACGACTGGGGGCTGCTTTTCATGAATATCCTCCAGGGGAGCCTCTGAAATGTATTCACTGTGTGGCGCCAATATTGAGTGCATGAAGAATGCGTGCACCGTGGCCACTGGCCGTGGCTCCAGGCTGTGCCGTTCATCGGCAAACAGTGAGGTAGTTGAAATGCGCAAATGGCTGCTCGGCGGGGTTATGGCAGAGGGGGGCACTACAGTACAATACTGTACCATAATGTATGATGTGTTGCGCACTTAAATATTAACTTGCACGCAAAATACAGCTTTTATGCAGTCAGCCTTTGTTCGTATCTGCGAATGTTTGTGACTCGGATGTTCGTAAATAGAGGACAACCTGTATATTCCTTTATAGCAATTTTCTTTAAAATTGCATGAAATTAACTCATTCACTACCAGTCATTTTCACTGAAGACACCCCCTTCGCCCCCGGCTGTTTTACTAGATTTTGACTGATTTTGCAAGGCCCACAGAATATTGTGTTCTATTGCTATAAAAAGATGGAAACTACCAAAAGAAAGATTCCAGTCTCTTCTTTCATCAGGGAAAAAAAGTATCTTTCTATCTGTTTCCGTTTTGCAGCAATTAGCATTAGAATATCGCTAAGTTTCATCATCATTCACAAATCAGTTTAAAACAGTGGGGAAAACAGCTTTTTGCAACATGGCTCTGGTTGATCTCTTATACTCTGCTGCCACCTGCTGGCCGTTTTGTAAGAACTACGATTGCTTCAAGCATTCTCTTCAGTTCAGAGGCTGCAACAAAGCCTTCTGTATGCTCTAGCATAAAAAACATATTTTTTTTTTATGTATAAATATGTATTTGGGTGCATATTTAAAATAGAACATATTTATGTTTTTGGGAACAAATGAATTATTGAATAATTTTCTATTCTTCAGATTTCTAATTCCTAGTCCCAGATTGTAAAATGGCCCATGAGGGCAGCTTGAAAGAAGACCTGGTATTAGCCTGATACCAATACCTGGTATGGCCATTCCTAGTGAAAACCATCAGAGTACCTAAAGTGCAAAACTCCCTTTTAAATCTGTCACTTTTACTCCTGTTGTTAACAGCTTCAACCTAAAGATGGTTTTGGAGCTTTCTTGAGAGTTTTCATGTGTTTTGCCGGAAGCTGCAGCTGTTTTCCTTCATCTACCTATTCAAATTAGAACTCGAGTGGTTTCTGTCTTTGTCAGGACATTCGAGGTTGACTTACTGTGGGCTGTGGCTATTTTTTTGTGCAACTGAGTCTTGATCCATTTGACTTTCTTCTCTTCCAAGCCATATGAGAGAGAGTAGAGAGATGCAGGAAAAGGATCAGGATTCAGTGACACCTGCAAAAAATAGAAAACACACACGGAAATACTGTAGATGTAGACAAATGTGCAGACTGAGGAATAAACTGACAAAGTTTGTATGAACAAGTGCACAAACAAACTCTTTCTGAAGAATTGATGTACACTGGTACGGATGGATGCGCTTTGCTGTTTCTGTGTGTGACTTACCGCCTGTCTCAATTTGTTTTGTGCAGCTTGTTGCTGCCTCTGCCTCAAAAATAGATTGGGCTTGTATTTTTAGCAGAATATAGAGTCACTTCTGAAATGTGCTGTTGTGCGGTGGATTCGCAATGATTATCCAAAGTGGCCATGATGGCTCTAATCAAAAGTTCTTCCTAATAAAAGGGCTCACATAGAGGAAATGTTACAGCTCATTGTCGGTTTTATCTCAATTCATGGCATCGATGATTGTCAACATTATAGTTTGTCCTCAGCTTACTAGTATCAACATATTTATTTTAAGTTCCACCTCTTATCACGAGTAGCCCACTCTCATCCCTTATCCATCCCTCTTTCCCACCATGCTCAATGCCAAATACTTTTCTTATCAGTAAAAGTACTCACTTTTGTCTCCATCCAACTCTTCATCCGACTCTCCTCATCAACTCTTTCCTTGACACGAGTAGAGTGACGTGAACTTGGCAAATTGGTGTCAGTGCTCTCCCATCTGCGTCTGTTTTCCTCTTGCTCGTTTTTGTCGGAAATTATTAACAATATTTAACATTTTCCACCTTCTCACTTGTTCTCTGTCTCTCGTCAGCTCTAATTTATTAACACAAGCCCACACATCACTCCTTCTCCGTGCCCTCTCTCTGCAACTCTCCCTCCATCTCTATGGTTATACAATCAGAAATTAAATTGCCTGGACCTTGGCTAGATAAGTGTGGCTATGAAGCCAGCCGAGTGGTAATTAGATGGTAAATTGGGGACATTAACGTTAGGAAGGCTGCCTGCTGTCTCTCTCCGCATTATCACAGCCCAGACACACCTTCAAACAATTATATTTACTATGACCTTTAGCCAAAGAACCACGTGCTGTGTGTGTGCTTGTGTATGTGTGTGTACATGTAATGCCCTTATCTGCCACGTGTGAGTGCATCTTGCCACACAGAGAAGCATGAATGCTAAACTAGGTTGTCAGTAGCTTAACTGGATTTTTACAGTTTTCAAATATGATTTCCAAATATGATTAAGTATTCCATTTTTAAGTGCCAACAAGGCAATCAATACCCTATAAGAACTGGCTTTGCGCTGCAGAAGGGACACTGCATCATACTGAGAGGTGTTTTGGTTATTGTTTATAGTTAATTTAGTCACATCAGAAGAGCAAAATATTAGACACAACTTTTCAGTGTGATTCAGTTCATTAAAAATTGCTATCATTATTCCAGGTTCAAAAGAGCAAAAAGACAAAGGTATTAACTTGAATGTAATACCTATCCAGTTACATTTTAAGGTATTTCAAGTTTTATACATTGTCCTGGTAATTTTGTATGTTCCCCCATATTGCTTCAATCCATCCATCATAGATAACCTGGAGCCCTCTCCCAGCCAGAGATGGGGAAAGTACTGTCATTGTTTCCTTGTGTAAAAAACAAAAAACAACTTAAGGAAACGTAAAAGTACTCACTCAAATAATTACTCAAGTAAAAAGTGCAAAGTAAAAAAGTAAAGGCTCTGAAATGTACTTGAGGACTGGAAGTAAAAAGTATTTTTACCGGACATTTCCTCTAATGTCAATTTGAAAGATATTAGCTAATGGAGCAAAAAATGGGCATACATCAGCCAGTTGACTCTCTGACTTGTCC
Organism: Leptonotus elevatus; assembly: GCF_054856555.1. NCBI lineage: Eukaryota > Metazoa > Chordata > Actinopteri > Syngnathiformes > Syngnathidae > Leptonotus > Leptonotus elevatus. The sequence goes on along the minus strand of NC_141244.1, from coordinate 3,891,439 downwards.
TGTGTCAAATCCACAGTGTTGAGTATCACTCGCTTATGTTATGCTGGTCTCCTCTTCACTGACATGATTGAACCTTATTTCATATTGTTGACTGGCAGTCTGTAGCAATCTTCTTATCAAATTCAAATGATCCTCTGTAGTGGTGGCATGCATTGCTCTTATATTTATGGATTGTTAATCTGCTAAACTAGCCAATAGAGATCAGGACGTCACGTGCCTATTTATCTGAATACGCTCCCGTGGCAGGAAAGTAGTGTTGGGGTGTTAATGGACTACAATGGCAAGGAGGGCTAAAACTAGCGTATATCCGCCCAAGAGCATTGACAGTTACTTTGATGAGGTGGACAGGCTGGATTGCCGATGAAGTGTCAGGAGTGTTTAGTTTTTTTTTCAACTCGGCGACGCTGCTACGTGAAATTACCCCCTCTCTTACACCGGTGAGTGCTTTCAAATCTGATCATACAAAGGCTTTACAAGTTTGTACAAAAAACTGATTTATTTCACCTTTATGTGTGGTCAAAATGCCATTGAAGTTAGCAGTTTCACGCAAGTCTTGCAGTGTTATTTAGGTACGTTAGCAATTTAGCAGCTACTAATTGGGCCGCAGACGCCGTCATTTGTGCCATAAAAAGTCTTATTTGTGGCGTTGGTCAGTTATAAACCATAGCAGCATAAACAAACGAAACAGATTATTTACCCCACATTTTGCATGTGGTAAATGTTAGCATCTGCTGATTCAGCCACCATGTACAAAGTGCCCTATCACGTCTTTTGCCTTAATTTAATAACGATACAATCGAGCTACATCTGCACGACTTGTTATGAGTGATCTCTACACAAGCAATGAGGAGGAGCCCAAATCCTTGTTGTTCACCCTTTTCATGACTGCTGTGATCCATTGGCTCTGCATTGATCCTTTTTTTGCCTCTTCTCGTTGTGGCAGCTAGTCCACAATAGCTGTCAAACATTGTTAAAGTGTGCCGTTTGCCGTTTTCTCAGAGTGTTTTCTATGCTGCCATAATGGCTGCGCTAAAGCCCATTTTGGGATGCGTGACATCAATCTCTATTGCACGTCATGTGAGCGTGTCGTAAAGCCATTCACAAGATGGGATGTAGGGGACCGTGTGTAATGCTTCATATGATTGGTGGAGATAGGAGACATTGATGGCAGCTTTTTCTTCCATGCCAAGTATTTTAATCGTTTTCATGCATTTAAAAACAAATGTAATTTTGAAAAAAAAGATTTGGAAATGTATCAAGTAAAAAGTACATATACTCATGTTAAAATGTAACAGATAAAAGTAAAAAATAAGTACTGAAAAAACTACTCAAGTACAGTAACAATGTATTTGTACTTCGTTACATCCCATCTCTGATCCCAGCTCATTTTGGGCAAGAGGCCTGGTGTACTGAATTGTTTTCCAGTCAAAGTGCTTCCATTTTTCCTTCCTAACACGTTAAAATTGTAAATTCATTATCATAAAGGAACACACAAACATTCAGTGTCATACACTTTCGTGTGCATGAGTGTGTATGAGGGTGCACACGTTCCAACACACAACACAGGGTAATTGGTTTTTAATGGCAAAGTAAATCAGTAAGAGCAATGTCATTTTTAATAAAGCCAACCATATTTTTCGCTGTCTTTTGAGTTTTAACTTTTGTACGTTTTTTCTCATTTATTAGCATGTTATTCTTCCTTTCATTGTCTACATCATTTGTCGGCGCACTGGTAGGTCTGGTTGACTGGAGACATGCAGGAGGGCTCTCATTAATTTAAGTAACAGTTCACAGCCTAATATACATGGTTACACTCTACATTCTCAGTAAAACAAACAGAGTTTGGGGAAAGAGAAGCTGATTTGTGTAAGGAGATGTGACAACATTTAACAGACACTGAGGAACTAGGTATACAACAAAAAAAAGACACGTGGGAAACCCAAAAGCAGTCAAGAAGCTGATTGGACGATATATGACCAATTGCTGATGAGGCCAACAACTACAACTTAGGGAGTGATGGACTACTAGCTAAAAAAAAGAAGAAAAAAAAGAGCAACATCAAAAGAAAGAAAACATAATCAAGTCCTGAACCTTACTGGAAATTTGTGTGCATGCATGATTAGCATTTATTTCAATATGTATCATATCATTTCTCTTTCTCAGGTTGATCAATAACAGTAGAGTCCTTCCAACAGTCTTTCACCTCATTATGGTAAGAAATAAGTAGCTTTCGTAGTAGTAGTAGTATTAGTAGTTTTCATTTATTTATAATGTTGTCAATCACTTTTGTTCATCCAACCATTTTTGTAAACACTAAATGAAATTGCATATCATGTACAAACCCAATTCCAATGAGGTTGGGATGTTGTTAAACATAAACACAATACAATGATTTGCAAATCATGTTCAGCGAATATTTAATTTGATATTTGATACACTACAAAGACAAGATATTTAATGTTCAGCAACTAATAATTAATAATAATAATAATAATAATGCAACAGATTTATATAGCGCTTTTCTTGACACTCAAAGACACTTTACAATGGATACATTATTCATGCACTCACATTCACACTCTGGTGGAGGTAAAATACTGGGGGAGACTGAAGGTAGCGTGGCTGCCAGTGTGCACCTACGACCCTTCCAACCATCACCAAACATTCATACACCAATGTAAGTGGCACTGGAGGCAATGTGTGTGAAGTGTCTTGCACAAGGACACAACGACATGTGACTTGGAGAGAGCGGGAATCAAACAGTCAACCTTCCGGTTACTGGTAACCTGGCAATAGCCAGAATAATAATTGTGATTCACTCAAGGGAGTTCTTCACATTATCAATCTGGAACTTCACTCGGCAGATAAGTTCGGGAAAGGAGGGACATTCTGTACAATACTTCGAGCTAATTGGACGATGCGGCATCTTGTGCACGTTTATTTTGACCAATCAACAGATGAAAATGTCGTCTTCGGTCTCGTCTTAGGAAAAAAAAGAAAGCACGAACATCTTTACCAGATAAAAATGCACGAAGTGCCTCTCGCTGTTCAACATTCAACAAGGAAACGGTGAGTAATTCTGCGAGAACAGAATTAAGACCAGACACAAAAACTACACCAATAATAATAATTTTTTTTACTGTAAATGAATACATCTCAGTGTAAAATGCAGTGAATCTCATTACCTTTCTGTGGCTAGCCAGTGTGCTCTCGATGTTATGCTTCATTTGAGTGTACACTAGATATCCTACTTCTCCTTTCTCTCCTACTTGCGCCTTATTACCTTCATACTTATATTTATGTAAAGTAGTCTAAGTGGTATCAGCCCTTTTGAGGATTGCTGTAATTGGCAGGCATAGCGAGCCATATTGAGTCGGAAGGGTTAATCGAGTGGAAATATGTACCCCGCTATTAGAGCTTACACACACAATGCCCATAGCTTGTGTCATCAGCCAAGCACAGCGAGGTTTCTAAGTAAGCTGTTTATTTTATCTGACCTTTCATGCGTAGAGTCTATTTCACCTGTCGACAAACACACTATAATCTGTTTGCACCAAACCCATACACAGTTCCAGGAAGCAATAGCAAATATTTTCACACACAAATGCACGTCCACATCCTCGCCAAATAATCTGTGTTCTGCTTGGCTGCCTGCCCTGGTTCCAACTAGCTGATTCAGAATGTTAAACAGTCTTATACAACAGCCTGATTAACTCCTTGCTTGATTGTTTACCCGTCTGAACTGGTCATGTCGAGATCTGTTAGTGTCGGCTCTATGGCTCCTGCTTGGATTGATTTTTATTGTCAGAATCACTCTGATCTGGATTGATTGTACCTGTCACTGGTGATCACACCAGCCATGGAGAACGTCGCCTAATTGTGTTTGCCCAGATGATAAAGTAGTTCTGCTGCAGACATGAAAGGACTTCAGGATGCTGAGCAAACTTCACAATTGGTTGCTTGTAGTGCCTGAGGACACAGAAGTGTGTTTGGAGTGGGCTAATGTGATTGATATCCACTGTGACTCCAATGTTCAGTTTGCAGCTCACACTTTGAGTCTGTGTTAATTTCTTATGATACATACATTCTACGGTAATCCACACCCCATAGGACATGTTATTGACCTTAAGCCTAGAGCCTTGGTGTACAGCCAAACTGAGCTCCCTCTGCTTTGGTGTAAAAGTAGGATTAATTGTGACGCCGGAAAAGTTATGTCTAGTGTGTAATTGTACTGGAGACCCGCAAGGTTAGGTGGCCCCCAAGCCTGGCTTCTTGGTTTTGTGTTGAGGTTTACAGTTTTTGACAAGACATTAATTCAAGAAGACACAAACTATTGTTTGTTGTCCATTTTTGTTTCTTCAAAGTTCAAACGCATGTTCCTCAACTGTAAAGCTCGCAGTCATTGCTTTCAATGTTGTTCAAGATTATCCTCCATGGCTAATTAGCCGATAAAGATCAAAACAAATGTGCTTTGTCATTTGTTGTTCTGACAGGCAAGTGGTTTTAGGTGTGACTTGATGTAATTGTCTTCCGCCTCAGGCTACTGCACATGATAAGGACCAGCCAGCCTTATCGGGCCATACACAAATCATACTGATGCCCACAGACCCCGCAGGCAGGACTGGTGTATCTCTCAAAGGATCAAATCGTGAAATGAGGGCAGAAGAAGAAGTGAATTAGGAGGGACACAAGAAAATCTAAGACGAGAGCATGAGCAGGAAGAGAAGGGCAGGACTGAGTGTTTGAGAAGACAGGAGGTAGGAGAATCCGAAGTAATTTTTCTCTTAACATTATACTGTGAACCAAAAATCCTTGTACTTGTACTATAATGTAGGGTTGGAATCAGTTTGATGTATCAGGTTTTTTGGGGGCCATTTTGACTTATTACAAAAACTCCAAAAGATCAATTTGACAGGGAAGGACCACATGTGTGGGTTGCTCCATCCAGGCTGCTTACCTGGCATAAAGGTGTGTAAATAGCAGGCGTGTGTGGGCGGGTGACTGCACAGCTGCGCACCTTTTCCCTCCTATGCACATGGGAAAATATCGCCCGTCATTTTCGGTGATAGTTTTGTTGTTACGTATTAATCGCAAAGTAATATTTCTAATTTATTTATGTTAAATTGCCAAACATTTGAAATGTATTTTTGGTTGTGTTTGAAGGACCACTTCTTCCAAGTTAGGAATTACCTGCATATCATTGTCATTTCCTGTTTTCGTTTTATTGAAGGGGGAAAAATCATGTTAAATCAGAAATCAGATCTTTGGAAAATAATTTGGGGATTATTTTCTAAGGCTATATTGCTCAGACCAAATATAAGGTGTTACATGATGGCTTTGATTGTTGATTACAGTGAACTCTTATCACGAGGAATACATTCAGACCCGGGTGAAAATCTGTGATATACTGTAAAACAGTCATATAAAACAATATTAACAATAGTAATATTTTTACCACTCCCAAACGCTTTATAAACATTTAAAATGATCAACTGTAGTTAATAACTATGAGGCAGGTAATTAACTCATTCCGGTATCAAATGCTGCCCCTAATAGAACAAACAATCATCAAAATGTATAGAAGAGTTTTTCCCTGAGAAGGTGATTTTTTGTTTGTGTTTAATAAACTTTTGTTCACGATTCTGCATCTGGGTCCTTGCCATTGACCATGCCGCCACATGCTGTTTCTAAATCAATGACTGATGAGCACTTTGAATGAAGGACGCCCATTTTTCTGATGAATGACAAATACAATGCAGTTCAGCTTGAAATGTTTGACGGATTGACAATGACAGATGGGTGTCCTGACTGTTGACGATTTCCGAATGACAGACACTCAAAATTCATTGACGCGTCCATCTCTGGTCATCAACTTTATGAAACCAGCTAATGTTTTTGCATGTGTGTCTGTGTCTTAGTGTGCAGTGAAAACTGTATCTATATGTGAAAACGTCTACATGGGTAAAGCTGTAATGCCCAAGATGATGTAACGTAACACTTGTATCATAATAACCCTCACTTTCCTTTTCTAGGATGACAGAAATATAACCAGTGGGATGGTTCGGAATGCCGTTGCCTTGCTGTGTAATCTTAGTGAAGATTCGGTTTTGGACATGAAGCCCGAACACCAAGAAGGTAATATACTGTATGTGTTAACAACAGTTTTGGGCAAGTTACTTCCAAAATGTAATATATTTCACATTACTAGTTACTTGCATTTGAAAGTAATATGTTTCTTTACAATATTACTGTGTAAAGTAATGAATTACTCAAGTTTAAGTTAATTATTTTTTTTAATCGGGGATTAATTTATTTAATCATAATTTTGAGATTTTGATAAGAAAATACAAATTTTGCAACCATAGCTGATAAAGTTAACTTGAAATGAGGACCTTTAACTATATAGCGTGGGGTATAGTGTGAATTATTTTCACTATACGGTGGGAGTTCAGTGCCTTTGATTCATATTTGTAATCAAGATGTGTTTTTCAGATATTTGAACTGATATTTGGTCCAGTAAATAAATAATCCCAGGCTGTACATCATTAATGAAATGATCAACATATGAGCAACATTAATTTACACACAAGGGAAAGATGAGTTGATATTGCCAAATGCCATGTTCCTCTTAACAGTAACAGTAACACAATGTACTTTTTTGATGTATTAAAGTAAACTTAATCATTGGTCTAACAAATAATTGTGATAGATGAAGTATAATTGATAACTAAATTGAAACATAAAGTATTAAATTGACATTTGTAGCAATAATAGGAATTAAACCCCGCATGCGCTTCATTTATTATTCATTTATTATGACGTGAGGTCAACATAAGTAGACGTCTCCAACTCTCCATACGTCGCCTCATTTCCCCCCCAAAAAATTCTATCTCCTCCTGCCTCCCTACTCTGGCGATATGAGATTGATAAAGCACGGACTTACATATGAATCCATGTGATAAGGTGATCCCCGACACCACGTGGGGACCATATGTACTTTCGTAAACCGGTCTCACGGACTTCGTGTTTTGGGTGTACGTCACTGGACGTCGTGCTTTGTGCTTAATGTGAACGAGTACTGTGCTCCGGGTGGCGGAATGGTACCGTCACTTGCCTTCGGTGCATGGTTTCGTTTCCCCACCCGGGAGGCCATGTTTGTATGTACGAGTACATGAAAAAAAAATACGATGAATGCTTTTTTTTTTTATCCGAATTGTGCAGCACGCCCTGCAATATGAACATAGCATAATTACTTAATGTGGCGTGCGGTAGTTTTTTCGTTTTGTTTTTTGGTGTGCTGTAGTTTGTTCAATGGAGCATGACGTCATCGGCCACTGGAGCTCTTCTCTTGGCTCAGAGACAGCCAGATTTGTATTTTGATCGCTAACAGCCAATCAGAATGATCATCATCATCATTCTTGACAAGGGATGGCACATTCATTCAAATCTCATCTAAAAACAAAATGATGCTTACTTCTTCACAGTTCTGAACTCAGTTTTTGTTTTACTTTGTTTCTGCTTGTAATGTTTGGCGTTTTATTTCATGAAACCATGACAGCGAATGGTCTCACAAACGATGACTTTTCACCCATGCACGGAGCTGACTATCGTGTGAAAATAAAGGAATGCTGTCATAAATAAGTGAGGTTCCGTGTGATACCCGATGACCGCTTTAATTAGTAGCTCATGTTGTAACTATTGTAGTAGATCGGGTTTTAACTTATGGCTTTTTCCCAAGATGTACCTCGTTACTGCCTAAATGTAATATATTACTGCAATGCGTTCCTTTTGTAACACGTTACCCCCAACACTAATTAACAATAATATAATGGCGCTTTCCCATTAACCCCGCATGGCACGCTACCACACCACACCACACTGCACAGATCGACACTACACGGCCGCCATTGCATTTCCATTACAGCAGGCGTGCGGCAGGAAGGGGGCGGGATAATTTGAACTGTCCAAGCCAAGCTTGCACTCCCGCTGTGCATGCGGCTCTCCGCTCTGCCATAACATTTCAGGAGTGGCAAGTCGCGCCAACATTTAACTATATTTACAATTTCATATCGATCACAATGGATGAAATACAGTATTGCGATCTTGATTTCATGACCGGCTCGCAAAGCTATTTCTGAATGGAGAGCTCAGTCTCATTCATTTAACTGCCGCTGGAGCTCTCATTCAAGTGAATGGGAACACACGAATGACCAAGCAAGCGGTGTGCACTCGCGATTTTTTAAAAACCACAATCATTACAAATGCATCCACAAGTACCTTTTAAATTGTAAATATAGTTCAGCGTTGTTGTAAAACATTATTATATTTATTGTTTATACTGTATTTTTATGACTTTGGCGAAGACCTGCAGGAGCCTCTTGCCTCACTTGCATAAAATAAGGAAATGGGCAAGCTCCATGGCATTGCTTGCTGCGTTGCTGTCGGCCAATCAGATGACAGTGACGACACGGCCCCGCTCGGCGCCAGACGACCGGTGCTGCAGAACCACCATTTTAGATGGTTCAAAAATGCGGTTCCGTTTTAACAGCTCAGCCCCGAAAAAGTCCGATGGAGACGCGAACGTCCGGGGACAAAAAATGCCGCTTCGGTGTGGAACCGGTCCGGTGGAAAAGCGCCATAAGATCAACACAAGATGTGACTTGTCCTCTCTCAACATAAGAACTCATGAATGCTTGTTTGAAGCTCATTAGAAGCATTGTAAATTCAAAGTGGGTCAATAGGGTTGATCTCAAATGATGTCACGTTTTCCTAATTATGCATAAGTCATTTTGGAAGAGAACGATGTCCCAGGTGTGAAATTTCAACATGGTTCAGCGGATGGTTGGGCGGAAAGAAAGCATCTTTTGTAGAAAGATAAGATTTATTGTATGATCGTTGCTGCCATTCCGGTGCGGTCTAGATGACTGCTAATATTGTGTTGGTCGCTAATTTTAAAGTCACGATTTTCATTTAATGATTTTAAGCCTACCTTGGGCTTTTACTTCTGTCTAGTTACTTTTGTTAAAGTGGCATGGTGACACAGTGACCGCTTGCTGTCATATTGATCATGCTTTTCCAGTGGGTCGGCACGTCTTGTTGACTAACATTCCGAGGATGCTTTCCAGCCGCGACGTGGCCTGCGCTACACTTTTCTATTCCCACTGGTCCCTCCTCTTAACCCATTAAGGCCTGAAGCGCTTGGCAAAACCTGCCTATAAGGCTGCGTTCAGACTGTAGGCATATCTGACTCCAATCGGATTCCTCCTCAATACAGATTCTTAGGGCTGACTGTCCAGATTGTTTTTAGCAAGTGTCCAAATCCGATCTGGCTCTGTTCAGACTGAGCCACATTATTGACCCATCTGACAGGTTGCTGTATCAATGACATCGAACGGAGGCGGAGCCCAGCGCGTGGAGTGTTTGATGTCATTGTGACGCTGTTTACCGCTTTGTACTTCCCATTCCTCGCAAACGCGTTAAACGTGTTTTTTTTTTAAAGCAACCATATGTCTATGGCTACGGCCGGGCACTAATTCACTATTTCCGTTTGCACATGTGAAGAACTGATGGGGTAGCGAGACCAGCTTCAGCGCAAGTCACTGTATTTCCGACTGTGCATGAGAGGAGTCAACAGGGTAGTGCAGCCGTCAAGGTGTTTGACTGCCAAGCATGCGAGGAACCAGCCAGGCAGTGAACCGATTGGATATTGCCAGCGCGGGCGCATTTTGTTTTTGCACGCGTAGAGTGATGTTACGGACAGTCAAATCCGTTCTGAGTGTTTCAAGCGGATCACACTGAGACGCATTATGACAGAATCGGATATGAAACTACCTCCCATATGTGGTTTCAATCCGTCCCGCAAAAATCGGATTTCATGTGCTTTGGGACTGTTCAGATTGCAAAAGAGCCATCTACTTTGAAAATGAATGGGCTAAAAATCGGATTTGGACTGGCAGTCTGAACAAGGCCAAAAACTTATGGGTGACTTTAGAACAGGCGCGGGCAAACTCGATCCTTGAGGTTTTGGATGTTTCCCTTTTCCAACACAAGCTGATTCCAATCAACATGATCGTTATCAGACTTATGCAGAGTTTGCTGATGAGCTGATCATATATTAGCTGTGTATTTTCACTATTTTAAAAGTGTTGATTTGACTGTGGAAAGTGTGGAGGTATATAAACTCTGGACAAGTGTTGAAATCAACTCTGTGAGTCAATTCATCACTGAGCTTTTTGCTGTGTGTCGTGCGAGAGCAAGGCACAAGATGGTGCGTTCAAAGTTCTATATAGTGTTCCCTCGTTTTCCACTGTGGTTAGGTTCTACAAAATACCCGCAATAAATGAAATACACCAAGTAGTTAACTTTATGTTTTGCATTTATTATTAAAAATAAATAAACCACTCACCACACAGTTTATACACTTTTCTCATCGAGGCATTTACATTTTCTCACATTTCTCTCTTGTTTAAACTTACTTAATGTTCAGACCTTCATAAAAAAAAAAATATAAAATAGATACATTACTGTAAAAAAAATAAAAATACATGCAAAATTGCACACACAAAAATCCGCAAAACAGTGAGGCTGCGAAAAGTTACATTATAGCAAGGGAACACTGTATCGGCATCAGAAAATTGCATTGGCGTGTTAGTACTCTAATTTACTGATACCGCTGTTTTAATGTCTTACCGGGGCCTCTCCCGATACTGGTATCGATATCGACACAACACTAATAATAACACAACCTTTCTAACCCTTTATACTACCCTGACACAACAATATAGACCAACGAATACTACACTTCCTTTCCACAATTAGACACTCTGACCACACAATTCTACCATGAAACACTACCGCCAGCCAAATCACCACCAACTCCTCGAGTTCTTTGGTATCCCTTGTGAGATAATTAGCAGCAGCCAGCATCATCATAGTTTGGTAATTTACATTCACATATCCCTTTCTCATTTCCTGCTGTCTTCCTTGCTTATAGCCGTTGCTTTATTTGCTTATTGTGGTCCTTGTTATTTTTTCTCCTCTTGACCTAAACTCCACTTCTGAAATATGCTCTTCTCAACTCCCATCTTACGTTGTGCACTCAAAAATAAATGTATTTCCCTCTTCCCACTGCCCCATCTACCCTCAACTCATTCTCAATTTTGCACTCTTCTCTCCCTCCTTTCAGCTGGGGTTTACTCGAAATGTGGTGACGGCAAAGAAGAAGGGAGAGAGGAACTAGGAGGAGGGACGAGGAGAAGGGAGGAAGTGTGTATAATTGGCTTTTTTAAGGTGTGACAGAGAGTCAGGGGAGGAGATGGGGGCAAGTGTGTGTGTTTGTGTGTTGGGAAGCAATGAAATAGACAGTGTTTAAGGTTAAAATAGGAAGGTATGTGTTTATGTGCTTGTGTTGTGTTAGCCAAAGAGGGGATGTGTGAACAGTGTGGCAGTGGATGCAGGAGCACCGAGGACAAGCCTTCTGTGTGTGCGCGTGCGCGCGTGTGTGTGTGTGTTTGTAGGGAGGAGAGATGAGGCTTATAATTGGGCAGATTTGCCTCTGACTGAGATAATACCCCCTGGGGAAGGAAGACAGAGGGACTAAAGAGAGAGGGATGAAGATGTGGAAGAAGAGTAGAGCTGAAAAAAATTGTGAAAATAGAGAGGGAAGCTCGGCTGAGCCAGGAAAAAGAAATGGGAGGTAGAAAGGGTTGCACAGAGGTGGCAGGGAGGAATTTTTTTAAATATGGAGTAAGGATGCATTTAAGTGAGAAGAAAGGGGTGAGGGGATTTGAAGGTTAAAGTGAGGAGCAATAATGGAAGAGTGACAGTTTAGGAGAAGCTTCCAAGGCAAAAACAACCAACCTTTATTTGCCGAGCAGAGTGATTGTCTTTGTAGTAACATTATCACAGGCAATGCTCGAAACAACTTTTTTTCTTATTATATATATTAAATATAATGGCAAGATTGAATGTAGGGCTGCAGCTGTCAAATATTTCAGTATTCGAGTATCCTAATAGTAATTCTATAGAATAACGGTGTATTTGGATTGATGGATTTTTTTGCTATATAATAACCAACCAATTAGTTTACTTTTTTATATAATTTACAGTTTATATTTCTTAAATTCACATAGCAGCAAACTTTTCTTGTCTAGAAACATTTTCTAACAGGGCAATTTCTAAGAAATATAAATTTAAACTTAGCATTTAAATAAGATTTAGCAACCCATGTGCAACTTTACTTGAGCAGCTAGCATTTTTACATGCAACCTAATATAACTGGTTCATAGCTGTGTTTACAAGCTTAGACCAGCTATAACTATTTTTTTTCTTTTTTCTTTTTTTTCTTTTTTCTTTTTTTTACCAGGCTTGGGACTGGCATTGCCTGGGTATTGTAAATAGCCTTGGATGCAGAGTGCAGTTTGCGGCGTGCCGCAATGTCGGGTGGACTTAATCATTTGACTCCGCCCACACTGACTTTTCAAAATGGTTTAGACAATTTTTTTCCAGCAAAATTTGCAGCTTTAATGATGTGCCGTCTTATGACGTAAAGTTTTTACATTATAGAGCATCGAAAATTACAAACACATATGACAGCTTCAGTCAGCCAGGGCGGAGCTAACTAAACGGTTTGAGGAAGAGGCCGAAGTGCAGTACTACATGTGCCCAGCAGATAGCGCATCCCTGGACGGGTTTCGGTCAGTTATAATTTTCGTTGTTCAACAAAGTGTTCAAAAAATACTGTAATCGTGATGTAGTAGGGTTATGGTTAGGATTAGGGGTTAGGGGTTAGGTTTAACACCAAAAAAAGAAAGAACAAGATGCTTCAAGATCGAAAATACGTGTGGGCGGTCAAACGTTTAGGTCCACTCGACGTTGCAGCACGCCTCGAACTGCGCTCTGTATCCAGGGCTTACTCGGGTATTGGGGCACTGGGCGGGAATCTGACCCGTGTCATCTGCATTGAAGGGTAGCACTACACCACCAGTGCTATGAATAGTGGAAAGTACTGTGGAAGAGCTATTTTTAACTTGGTTAAGTTCCCAATTCCAAAGTAGGATAGAGCAAAAAAAATTCATTTTTTTCCCTCAAAAAATTCTTAGCCCTCAAGTGGTGCGTCAGTGTGTGGGTCGTGTGAATGCAAGTGTGTGCGTATAGCCTATAAGTGAAGAACAACTGGTATCCAGCTAACTGAAAAGGCATCATTATACAAACAAAAATAAAATAGAGCCAACAACAAGGGGAATGGTGCTTTTTTTGTTTTTTAACTATCACACTAAACAGTTTTTAATACATATATGCATAATAAAAAATAAACTCATACGAACTACAATAAATAAGAATTTAAGTCATAGAAGCATAGGAATATATATCCATCCATTTTCTGAACCGCTTATTCCTCACAATGGTCACGGGGGCACTGGAGCCCATCCCAGCTGGCTTCGGGCAGTAGGTGAGGTACTCCTGGTTATTTTGTTAATATTTGTTAATAACTGGTTGTCAGCCAATCGCAGGATACCATCCACACTCCCAATCACAACTAGGGACAATTTAGACACTTCAATTAACCGACCATGCATGCCTTTCGGAATGTGGAGGGAATCTGTTCATAGGACAACTGTTAGTTGCACACTGCACAAATGTGTGGCCTTTATAGGAGAGTGGCACGAAGAATCCCATTTCTCAAAAGAAAATCATAAAAAGTGTTGTTTGAAGTTTGCCACAAAACACCTGTGAGACAGGTAAATGAGCTCCTTTACCTGCCGGTTGAATAGAAGCACCTGTGACTAAAGCCAAAGTGTGGCAGGGACTTTATTTTACTTACTTACCTGATCTCAATCTCAATCATGGGCCTCTTGCTGCATCTCTGATCAGTGTTTGGGCTGAAATTTTAGACAAACGGTCGGGTCTTGGTAGGTTTACAGTGGTCTGATACTCTCTCCATTTTAATATGGTTGATTGTACAGCAGAGCCGGTTTTTGCTATGAGCAATGTGGGCGACTGCCCAGGGACAATTGATCTAAGGGCGCACACAGGCGTGCTAAAAATATTCGTTTTTTTAAACTCTAAACAAAACTTGCTAGTTTACTCGCTGGACTACACTGCAAAAAGGACTGTAGAAAATTTAAGAGAAAAATATAGTAAAATAAGAAAATTATTACTTCAAATAAGCAAAATTATCTACCAACAGAACAAGAAAGTTTTACTTAAATTTACCTGTAAGATTTTGAAAAATAAGAAAATAATACTAGACCCATATCAACCACTGCGGTCTTGAAAATAGTATGTTCACACTAAAAATGTCGACTTTTTTCAAGCTGTAATAAATAGAACTATTTTCTTAAAAAGAAAATAGTTTTTTTTTTTTACTGTTGGATAACTTAGCCTGAGTGTCAAGAAGGGAGGTAACAAGTCCCATTTTCTTTGTCATGACTCAGCCAGGAATTGAACCCACAACTTTTAAGTCTGAGGGTAGGCTCTCTAACACTAGACCATTGAGCTGGTACTCAAACAAGGAAAAATTAGCTTAGTAAATAGAACTAAAAGAACCACATTGCACTGATTGTTTTCATACTTGTATTTTTTTCCATTTATCTTATTACTAGATTATGCAAAATCTTAAAATAAGAAAACTCATGAAACCCCAATTCAGGGCCTTTGACGTTGGTTAGTTGTCATCTTAAAATGTGGGAAATGCTTGTTTTAATCCTCACAGTACTTAAAACTGGCTGTTAACACTCAATGCCAAGACTGCTTGATCAAATAAGATAATTAAGTAATAAGTATCTTAAAATAAGCACAATGATCTTGCCTTACAATTTTATTTTAAGTAAAAATAACTTGTCAAATCAAAATAAGCAAATTTAGGTAAAATTTAAGAAATTATATCTTACTTAAGATTTTTGCCGTGTACCGCATGTTTCGGTTTTTAAAGAACTTTATTTGCTTTTAGATCAATTACAAACGCACGTTTCCGTGCTGGGGTACCTTGCTGCGGAGATTCAAATTGTAAGAGGCAAAGGGTTGTCAAATAGCGACTGCGTGCAGATGCAGGCAATGAAGAGAGAGAGGGGAGGGGAAAGATACAAAAACTGCTTCCAAATAAATTGTATTTCATAATTAATGTAGACCCATATGTCTACATTTAATTGATGGGTATGTGAAAACATTTAAATAATAATAATAATAATAATAAATCTACGTAAACGTTTACGTCACGTAACTCCGGACTCCGTTTGATTGACGGGTGAACGCCTGAACGGACGGTAATGATGTCAAGACGCAAATGAAGATGATGAATCAAAAGTACAAGCGAAAAGAAGTCATCAGGTGCTTGTCCTGCCAAAACAGCAAGAACAACAACTTATTCGATCTTTGTTCAAAAGAGAAGTTGTGACGGTTCCATATGTGATGTCATACTGGAATAAAGATGTGGAACACATAGACTGGAAAATAATCTGGATGTCACCCAATCATTATTTGTTTTAAAATAATTCATAGGTTTTACCCCATTCAAATGGTCATATTATGAAAAGTTTCAAGGAAGATGTTGATGAGAAATGCACTTTCTGGTGGAACAGTGACTCATTAATTTTGGCTGTGCCCCTTCGTCCAAAGCTTTTGGAGTGACTTTTGTAAATTTATTGCTGAAAAGATTGATGGAGATTTTGTACTGTTTAGGAAAGATGTACTGTTTGGTATCTATGACTTTAAAATAAATAAGTTAAAGCACAAGGAGATTTATATTATTAATCTTATCGTTATTATAGCAAAATTTTACATTCATAAATGTAAATTCTTACATAGGAAAACGTATTTCATTGCTTTACATTGTGAAATCAAGCAGTACATCGATTCTGTATTTTTTTTGTAAACTTAACCCCTGGCATGTTGTTTTATTTGTTTTGCTTTGTTATGTATAGTCAACAATTGTATCAGTCATTGGTTTATCATTACTAAGAATGGCTATTGTTGTATGTTCTGCAATAATCAAAAATAATAATAATAATAATAATAAAAGAAGCCATCTGGTGCAGCAATTTAGAAAAAGGAGAGGACAAACAGGCGTGAGAAAAGGTAGGCAGATTTCTATGAGTGTGAGTGAGAGTAAGCTCTCGGCTATTTCTTAGCCTCTTGCTAATATGTTGCTAATCCACAAAAGACAACTCGATTTCATTTGGTATTTAGTTTTGCTTAACGAGCAACTATTTAGAATTGACTGAGGCATCAAGTGATGTAACTAATTTTACCCATAGCTAATCTGTTTAGTGTGTAGTGGTTTTGCAACACAACAGAGACGTATATATGACTGTAGACTTGCCAAGCTAACTTTGGCATGGCTTTTTGGACTTGCCATCAACTATCAGCATCAATCAAACAAACAGTTGCACAACAGATTTCGTATGATGATGTCATTGATGGTTTTGCATCAAAGAAGGCTAGAAAAATAAGGTAATGGGCGTGCTCCACGGCGTTGCTTGCTGCGTTGCTGTCGGCCAATCAGATGACAGTGACAACACGGGCCCGCTCTGCGCCAGACGACCGGCGCTGCAGAACCACCTCAGAGATTGTTCTGAAAAGCGGTTTCGTTGTAACAGCTCGGCCCCGAAAAGTTCCATGGAGACGCGAACATCCGGGGACAAAAAAATACCGCTTAGTTCGATGAAAAGGCGGCAATAGATGGGCGAATGGAGGAAAACACCACTTAGTTGATGTTTTTGGTGGAGAAAAAAGATTTTCGCTATCTGCTGGCCGGCCTAGTCCCTTACCCCTTATGAAAAGCTGGGGTTGACTGTAAAAATTCATTGCACTCGCAATTCCCTTTGTTAGTTTTAGTTAGTAGTCAGTTTATGAATGTAATTTTGGACATGCAGTCTATGTTTGTGTGCACTATATTATGCAAGTGACAGCATACCAGGCTGTTCTGAGTAGAATCTCCTGTATCTCCGTGGCGTGAGAGTATTTCAAAAGCAAATGCCTGTAATAGATAGAAGAAATAATGTAAAGAACCCTGTGATGCTGAATTCATCAAGCAAAACATGGATTTGCACTTTGTAACTGCCATATATTCATATATAGCAATAGATAGTTGTCCTCCAACATCTTCAACGTTAAACGAAGTTGATGAGAAAGGTATAGACTATGGAGATGAAACTGTATGTAAAATTTCACATCACAATTATAGATCATCATGCTAGATGTTGTGTTGTTACAATATTGCTAAAAAATATATACATAAAAAATACATTTTCAAATTTCAGATACATGCACCCAAATCATTTATTAGTTTTATTTTGAATACAAAACTGTGCAACCCTCTGCACTTTTTTACACAATGGAAGTTGCTAAAAGCAGCGACCATAATTAATGTTCATACATGACCCATGAAATTTTGGTTAATTCACTCCTGAGGTTCACTTGTTTTGGTACAAATCAGTTGATGGTTTTGTCAACAATGTCTGTGTCCCTCCTGGGTTTGTGTTGATGCAGAAAAACTTTCAAAGATTTGGTAAAGCATCACACCACTTGACATCATGGTCTTCTTATGTTGGTCACAAGAATGTAAACAGGAAGAAAATATGCTGTGCAGACTAATGAGGGGTAAACAAATAAAGCAGCAAAAATTATTCCTAAATGACACAGAACTGGTGGTTGTTGATAACTTTATTGATTAGGTGAACAACAGCCACCTTATTCGTCAGTCATTGGTTCACCCACTTGTGACCGTGTTGGTCGGAGCTGCGTGGTTTACCCTCTAAAGGCTGCGGCGACAGTGTTTGTTTGGATTTGTGTTTGATGGCATTGCAGCGTGCTTCTTTCATTTGGGACCATCTGGTCATATACTCTAACCCCCCATAATTAGGGTTATTGACACCTTCTGTTTGTCCGTTTTGCCACTAGTTACCGCGTCTACTGCGGCATACTTTTATTTTTCGTGCGGTTAGCCTCGCGTTAGCGCCCTAGCTACCGCGTATTGGAGTTTTCCTTTTTGCCACCGCTAGCCTTGAGTGGAGTTAGCGCCCTTTCTCCCGGCTTGTTGGCGCCTGTTTTTCTCCGACGCGTTACCGGTTAGTTGTTGCACTTTTTCTTTTGCCTTTGCTGGTGAAGGCGCCGTCCACGTCCCCGCTCCCAGCTTACGGCGTTGCACTTCTTGTTTGATCGATTGGCTGTTCGGCTTCTTTTTGTGCATGTCCCGCACCGCTAGTGCGCTCCTCGCGTCTTCTGTGCAGGCGGCGTCTCCGCCCCTTCTCTCAGCTTCGCTTGGGGCAGCTTTGCTTGCCATCGCGTGCCTTGTTGCTCTTGTATGTGTACGGCGACTAGTGCACGTCTCGCGTCTGCTGTGTAGGTGGCGTCCCCGCGCCTTCTCTCAGCTTATCGCTACTTTACCGACTTGTATCCTGCCCCGACCCGCGCGTCGGCTGCTCGGTTTGCGTTTGCTGTGCAGGTGGCGTCCGCGCCCCCTTCCTTCAGCTTGCTACTGTTCACTACCCGGACTCCTTTGCATTCGCGATTACTGTGTGGACTGTGGCACCCTCTTTGAGGCCTCCAATATCCTGGATGATTGCAGCCCGAGATGCCTCGTTTCCAATCGCGTTGGAGAGACTCAGTCCGGCAATCCTCTTGTGCAGGACCCCAGTCCCCTGAGTCGCCTGTCATCCTCCCAACCTAGAGCCCCAAAACGTCTTGGTGTGGCTTCTGCTATGTCCAATCCCCCCAAGAAGAAGGTGACGCAGCGACGACTCACTTCAGAGGTGGGACGCCTGTAGACCGAGTTAGCGGAGGTGAGGTCTTTTTTGCAGGACCGTCAACCTCCCGCCCCAGTCGGCATCTTGAGAGTGCCTTCTTCCGGCACAGGCGCCCTTCCTCTGCCTTTTCTGTCCCCGCGTCTCAGGACTATTTGCGGGAACTGCATGCTTGCTGGAGGGATCTTGGGGCTCTCTCCCGCCTTTCTGCTGATAGCCGTGCTTTAGCGGCTATGCATGACGCAGCTAGTGTCGGCTTGGACTGGATGCCTGACATGGAGCCAGCTGTCGCATCCCTTATCATGTTCCCGGAAGAGACCCTTCAGCCGTCAGTGCGGTGCCCTCGACCCCAATGTCGGGTGACCGATGACCTTTTCACTCGGGCTTATAACGCTGCCGCGTGTTCTGGTCGCATAATGAATTCTTGGCCTACCTTATGCTCGCTTTCTCTGCGTCTCTGCGGACGGACAGCCTGGATACTGCTGTGTCCTTCAGTGATGCGGCCCTCCAAGCTTTTGCCCTCATAACCAGGGAGTACAGCCGGCTGATGTCCTTCCTGGTGCAGGTGCGCCGCCAGGTGTGGCTGGCACAGTCCCCCTTGAGTCCTCTAGGAGGGCTCTCCGTAGTGTTCCTGTGGAGCCGGGGCAGCTTTTTGGTTTGGCTGCTGTGGGGGCGCTGGAAAGGACTATTAGGGTCCCCAACCCCCCACCCGCGCCCCCCCATATAGACCCTACTTTACCTCGCTTTCGCCCTTTGTCACAGCCTCAGCCTCCCGGGAGTTACCCGCGGCCTTCTCAGAGGTCGGAGGTCGTGGACTTTCGCTCCTCCGCCCGCTTACCTTCCAGGCAGCCCCGAGCTGCAGGCCCCTCCCACCCTAGGGGCCGGAGGGCCAGGGACTGATCCTCTGGTGCAACCCGGGGGTTTCTACTCAACGTACTTCCTTATCCCGAAAAAGACAGGCGGATACCAGATGATACTGGACCTGAGGGGGCTCAACCGACATCTCATGGTATTGCCACTCCACATGTTGACGACGAACAGGCCGGCGCTCTTGTTTCCTGTGAGAGCCTTGCGGTACTCGTGTTACGACGTTACGGCGGGCATTCGAACGTCTGCTCAGCTTTTTTTAGGGGTCCGGCTAAGGGCTCCGCTCTCTCCAAGCAGTGCTTGTTTCACTGGGTCGTGGATGCCATTCGTCATTCCTACCTGGTGTCGGGCCGTCCCCTGTTGCCGGGGGTGCGCTGTCACTCCACCAAGAGCGTTGCCACCTCTTGGGTTGCCTTGAGAGGTGTTCTTCTGGAGGACATCTCTGCTGCTGCCTAGTGGACGGCGCCGAGCACTTTCTCCAGGTTTTAAAACGTGGAGAACGCCTCTCCCCATCCGCTGGGCATGGTTTGGTTGCTGGGGCTTCTCAGTGAGATTGTGTCTGGCATTCCTCATGTCTACGCCGTATTAGTCATTCAGTGCTTGAAGCACCGCCATCTGGCGGTCGGGAGGGACGAAATTGATCGAAAGTTAAGACGGTAACTGCGGTTGTATGAGTCCCTGACGACCGTCAGAGCGTCCTGTCACTCGGAATCCTCGTGTTTACGTGAGAAGATTCCGTAGGAAACGAACCTCGGGTGACACTGGAACTTATACCATTCTAGGGTCACCCAGGGGTCACAGGTGACTAATTTGGTATGCATTACTTGAACTGCGCATGCGTGAAGGAAACATTCAGTGCTTGAAGCACCGCCATCTGGCGGTCGTCTGGGACTCATCGAACCGCAGTTACAGTCGTAACTTTCATTTTAGTTTCCTGCTAATGTCGCAGGGTAGTACAGCAACAACGTACCGTCACGTTTACTTTCGAGGCTAGGCAAAATTCCACATTTCAGAATTCAATTCAGTGGATGAATTTGAATTGACTCCACTCCACAGGATGTTGAATTGAATTTGAATGACAGGAAGTGGAATGGAATTCATAGTTATTCAGAGAAATTCATTCTCATCACATATTGGGAATGGGACTTAACATACATTTTCTTCCACAAGGAGGTAATGAGACTTAACACGACATAGACGGACGACATCCAGTGATTAATATATAAGCGTTTTGTCAATGAGGCAGGGTCGTTCTGTTCAACCATCATATCAAACAATTACAAAGTTTTTCAATGTTAATGATCTGTTTTATCGGAGTACACAGTAAATTCTGTAGAGTAAATTTGACTCTATTTAGAGTGGGACCAAATAGACTCAGTTTTAGAGTAATTTTGACAATTGAAAAAAAAAATAGAAATAAAAGTCACTTAAGGGTTGAGGAACAAACTCACAACCTTCAGCTTGGGAGACAGCCGATCTACTCCCTGAGTCTGTTCCTGCTGTGTGTTAGTGTATTGCTCATGTCAGCTGGAATCTTCCTAACTCCAAGAGACCTAAAACATCTTTTTTGATCAGCAAAAAGTAGGAGGGGCATAGCTCAGGTGGTAGTGTAGCAGTCCCCCAAACTGAAGGTTGTGAGTTTGTTCCTGAACCCTTGGTTTATTGATTTCTTTTTTTCAAATTATTTATTTTACTCTCTTCCAATTGT
The DNA here is from genome assembly GCF_054856555.1 of Leptonotus elevatus. Lineage (NCBI taxonomy): Eukaryota > Metazoa > Chordata > Actinopteri > Syngnathiformes > Syngnathidae > Leptonotus > Leptonotus elevatus. The sequence continues at coordinate 3,870,124 of NC_141244.1, read as the reverse complement.
AAATAGCTTACTCTAAAAACTGAGTCTATTTGGTCCCATTCTAAATAGAGTCAAATTTACTCTACAGAATTTGCTGTGTAGGCTTTTAATGTTAATTAAAAATAATAATAATAAATTACTACGCTTTCCTATTTACTATAATTATTGTAAATGCTTAAAATAATCCATTTGTCCATCCTCGACCGCTTATCCGGGGTCGGGTCGCGGGGGCAACAGCTTTAGCAGGGAAGCCCAGACTTCCCTCTCCTCAGCCACTTCAGCCAGCTCCTCCGACGGGATCCCAAGGTGTTCCCAAGCCAGCCGAGAGACGTAGTCTCTCCAGCGTGTCCTGGGTCGTCCCGGGGGACTCCCGCCGGAGGGACATGCCCGGAACACCTCCCCAAGGAGGCGTCCAGGAGGCATCCAAACCAGATGCCCGAGCCACCTCAACTGGTTCCTCTGGTTCCGCGGAGGAGTAGCGGCTCGACACTGAGTCCCTCCCGGATGAACGAGCTTCTCACCCTATCTCTAAGGGAGAGCTCGGCTACCCTGCGGAGGAAACTCATTTCGGCCGCTTGTATCCGGGATCTTGTTCTTTCGGTCACGACCCACAGCTCGTGACCATAGGTGAGGGCAGGAACATAGATCGACCGGTAAATCGAGAGCTTTTTTTTTAGGCTCAGCTCCTTCTTCATCACTGCAGACGCTGCACCGATCCGTCTGTCGATCTCCCGCTCTAACTTACCCTCACTCGTGAAGAAGACCCCAAGATACTTGAACTCCTCCACTTGGGGCAGGATCTCATCCCCGACCCGGAGAGGGCACTCCACCCTTTTCCGACTGAGGACCATGGTCTCGGATTTGGAGGTGCTGATTTTCATCCAAACCGCTTCACACTCGGCTGCGAACCGCTCCAGTGAGAGTTGGAGATCACAGCACCACATCATCTGCAAAAATCAGAGATGCAATGTTGAGGCCACCCCCTCAACACCTCGGCTGCGCCTAGAAATTCTGTCCATAAAAGTTATGAACAGAATCGGTGACAAAGGTCAACTTTGGCGGAGTCCAACCCTCACAGGAAACGAATGCGACTTACTGCCGGCAATGAGGACCAAACTCTGACATCGGTCGTACAGGGACCGAATAGCCCGTATCAGGGGGCCTGGTACCCCATACTCCCGAAGCACCCCCCACAGGACTCCCCGAGGGACACGGTCAAACGCCTTCTCCAAGTCCACAAAGCACATGTGGACTGGTTGGGCGAACTCCCACACACCCTCGAGGACCCTGCTGAGGGTGTAGAGTTGGTCCACTGTTCCACGGCTGGGACGAAAACCACATTGCTCCTCCTGAATCCAAGATTCGACTTCCCGACGGACCCTCCTCTCCAGCACCCCTGAATAGACCTTACCTGGGAGGCTGAGGAGTGTGATCCCTCTAAAGTTGGAACATACCCTCCGGTCCCCCTTCTTAAAAAGGGGGACCACCACCCCGGTCTGCTAATCCAGACGCACTGTCCCCGATGTCCACGCAATGCTGTAGAGACGTGTCAACCACGACAGCCCCACAACATCCAGAGCCTTTAGGAACTCCGGGCAAATCTCATCCACCCCCGGGGCCACGAGAAGCTTTCCAACCACCTCAGTGACTTCGACCCCAGCGATAGGGGGAGCCCACCTCAGAGTCTCCAGACCCTGCTTCCTCAAAGGAAGGCGTGTCGGTGGAATTGAGGAGGTCTTCGAAGTACTCTCCCCACCGATTCACAACGTCCCGAGTCGAGGTCAACAGCACCCCATCTCCACTATACACAGTGTTAATGGCGCACTGCTTTCCTCTCCTGAGACGCCGGATGGTGGACCAGAAATTCCTCGAAGCCGTCCGGAAGTCGTTTTCCTTGGCCTCACCGAACTCCTCCCATGTCCGAGTTTTTGCCTCAGCGACCACCGAAGCCGCATTCCGCTTGGCCATCCGGTACCCGTCAGCAGCCTCCGGAGTCCCACAGGCCAAAAAGGCCCAATAGGACTCTTTCTTCAGCTTGACAGCATCCCTTACCGCTGGTGTCCACCAGCGGGTTCGAGTATTGCCGCCATGACAGGCACCAACCACCTTACGGCCACAGCTCCGATTGGCCGCCTCAACAATGGAGGCGCGAAACATGGTCCACTCGGACCCCGCCTCCCTTTCTGTTCTGTTCTGCCGGAGGTGAGTGTTGAAACTCTTTCTGACAGGGGATTCTGCCAGACGTTCCCAGCAGACCCTCACAATACGTTTGGGTCTGCCTGGTCGGACCAGCATCTTACCCCGCCATCGGAGCCAACACACCACCAGGTGATCAGTTGACAGCTCCGCCCCTCTCTTAACCCGAGTGTCCAACACATACGGCCGCAAATCAGATGACATGACTACAAAGTCGATCATCGAACTGCGGCCTAGGGTGTCCTGGTGCCAAGTGCATATATGGACACCCTTGTGTTTGAACATGGTGTTCGTTATGGTCAGTCTGTGGCGATCACAGAAGTCCAATAACAAAACACCGCTCTGGTTTTGATCGGGGGGGGGGGGTGCTTATTAATGTATGTATGTAAGCCCCCTCCATGAGTTATCACCTTATCGTGGTGGAGGGGTTTGCGTGTCCCAATGAGCCTAGGAGCTATGTTGTCTGGGGCTTCATGCCCCTGGTAGGGTCACCCATGGCAAACGGGTCCTAGGTGAGGGACCAGACAAAGCATAGCTCAAAAGACCCCAATGATAAACACAAACTTTGGATCTTCGTTTCCCTTGCCTGGACGCGGGTCACCGGGGCCCCCGTCTGGAGCTAGGCCTGGAGGTGGGGCTCGAAAGCGAGCGTCTGGTGGCCGGGCCTATACCCATGGGGGCCAGCCGGGCACAGCCCGAAAAGGCAACGTGGGTCCCCATTCCCATGGGCTCACCACCGGTGGAAGGGGCCAAAGGGGTCGGGTGTGCAGTGAGTTGGGTGGCAGCCAAAGGCGGGGGCCTTGGCGGTCCGACCCCCGGCTACTGAAGCTAGCTCTGGGGACATGGAATGTCACCTCTCTGGCAGGGAAGGAGCCCGAGCTGGTGTGCGAGGCTGAGAAGTTCCGACTAGATATAGTCAGACTCGCCTCCACACACGGCTTGGGTTATGGTACCAATCCTCTTAAAATAATATTTGTATGAAATTCATATTTTAAACAGTCCTGAGATTTGGCCAGCCAGGCTAAGAAGCCAGCCAGGCACCTAACATGGGAAATTGAGGTAGCCCGACAATTTTCCAGGTAGCCTGATAAGAAATGATGATGATTATGATAAAAATATGGTCATTTTTTCAAGTCATATCGTCACAAAACTGAAAATAATACAGGGTTCTACGTTAAGCCTTTTCTGGTGGTGGCCCAGAAACCAAATTGTGGTGGCCCTGCCAGAACCAGCACTGTCCCTGTGTATCCAATACCTCACATATCATAATTTGGTCACCTCACATATCATAATTTGGTCAGTTTAATATTTAAAAAAAAATCCATATTATTAGTCGGTCACATGTGTGTTATTTTTGACAAATTATTCACCAATAAGATAGCTATCCATCCATCCATCCATCCATTTTCTTAACCGCTTGTCCTTACAAGGCTATGATAACTAATAAAATAAAATAATGATTCCTATAGTAATAATAAAAGATAAGTCAAAAATTATTTATGAAATGTGTGAAGCTATTTTTATTTTCAACTCTGTGTCCAGACTATATGGACAGCCTGTAGAACACACAATAAAATGTATTTTAAAAACCAAATACATTAATAATTAATATATTATTATATATAATATATTGTGCCCCAAAAGTCCCATTCAAACTATGTGGTTGTATAAGCTTTTCAAGGCAAGTGCAAGGAATTTTAAATTACATTGTGAGTGCTTCAAGTATGTTTAGGAGTACAGTATCTCACATTTATTTGGAGTTCAACACAACCTGTGGTGTCACAGTTTGAACAACGGGTGGCGCACTGGGTGCCACCCACGTAATGACATACTTCATTGAGACAGCCGAAGAAGAAAGTCACGGATGATGAATGGATTTTAGCATCATGTACTGACTGATTAAATATAAATAGAAGCCTGATTGCTGAGAATACCGCATAGATAATCAAACCCAACAAGTAGTGGTCATTAGAATTACATGCATTCAGGCTGAGGTATACTGGGACATTTTCTATTTACCGCAAACATTTAAGTAGGGATTTGACTTGTATTTCAGCTTCTCCTCTTATGGAAGCTTTTCCCTGCACACACACGTACACACATACAGGGCTGGTGGAGGTTGTTGTGAATGCCCTCCCAAAGACTGCAGTGGTCCACCTGGATGGAGAAGCTGCCGGAAGGAAGGTCAGCCATCTTGTTTTGCAAGCCCTTCTGGAAGTACTCCACAACATCTTGACACAAACAGCAAATGTTGTACGCTCAGCACTGCAGGTATGACCCCGCACACGCTACATCACATACGCTTGTAAATAAATCGAAGCCTCAGCAACAGTGACTTGTTGATATGTTGTTGTAAAGCTGTTTAACTCATTCACTCCCAGCCATTTTCACTGAAGCAACCCCCTTCGCTCCCGGCTGTTTTACTGGATTTTTACAGATTTTGCAAAACCCACAGAATATTGAGGTCTATTGCTTAAAAACATGGAACCTACCAAAAGAAAGATTAGACTCTCTTCTTTCATCATTATTCACAAACTTGTTGAAAACATTGGGAAAAAGAGCTTGTTGCAACATGGCCCTGGCTCGTCTCTTATACTCTGCTGCCAACTGCTGGCCGTTTCTGTAATAACTACCATTGCTTTAAGCCACTTTTTCATGTCAGAAGCTGCATCAAAGCCTTCTGTATGCTCTTGCATAAAAAAAATAAAAAATGTGTGAATAAGTTTTTGGGAGTGAAGGACAAATTATTTAAAAAACTATTTACACGTTTTACGGTTTGCATGAGTTAATGACAGTGGCCAGTATTTTAGTGGCTAATATTTATGAATGGAGTAACACTGTGTTGTTCTGCTTTGTCATACTAGATTTGGCCTTTATAGTATGGATTGATTCACCTCTATTTACAATTCCACAGACATAATCACAAAATCACTTCGCCAGTTGTGTGCCCTTGTATCCCAAGGTCGTGTTTTGCGTGTGTGTGTGCGTGTGTTCGTGTGTGTGTGTGCGTGGGGTGTGTGTGTGGGGGGGGGGGGGCAATTGAGGTGTGCACTGGAAGCTTGCAGGTTTAACCAACCGCAATATCGAAGTTGTGGACACGGGGGAAAGCGGATGAGGCGATGAGACCCTTTCTCCACTTTCGCTCTCTCTCTCTCGCTCTCTTACACACACACACATACACACACACACACATGCACACATACATAGAGAAACACACAAACAGACTCACAGGCAGACACAGAGGGGCCTGTCTGGTTCTGTCCCTGCGGCCTCATTATCACCGCTGGCTTTGTCCTCAGCTTGCCTCCCTGCACACATTCGCTTTTGCTCACACACACACACGCCAAGCCCCATCTCCCCATAGTGTGCACTCCAGCCCAAAGCATACATATTAATGCCTGGACAGGGAGGCGTTGGGGCTAAAGGGGAGGTAGAAGCTTGGGTGGAGGGGAGAATGACAGAAGAGGAAAGAGGGAGAGGGAATGATTGAGCAAATGAAGGAGGGACACAAGCGAAAAATAGAATGTTTGCTGTAAAAATGCATGGCTCATTAAGAAGAAAACTTTTGTCCAGAAAAAATTTGCACAGTAACATGATCTGATAAGGAGAGATGCTCCATCATACCTCTGCACTATTGAACAGCATAGAGAAAACTTCATCACCTGGCTCTACTGCTAATTCACCCCAACTGCCACTGGAGACATGCAGAAGCAGGCCACACTCATTCAACTAGAGAAAAGGGAACACGACAACTTCAAAAGTCAGGAGTCTTAATCGTAAAACTGAAACAAGTGCATGCAAGGGGGGAAAAAACATGCAATTTGTTCAAGTTGCTCTGTTAGTCAATCAGTCGGTGTGGATTTGTGTCAGTTTGTCAAAATGTGGCTTGGCAGGTCTCTGGATCCATCATTATTGACTGTCAAATCTCTATAAATCATTTAACGTGTGTGTGCGTATGTATGTGTGTGCTTGTGTAGAGCCAGAGGCAATCTTGTCCAACGGCAGAGACGGATGCGGCAGAGAAGCTGCTCTTTGCCTTCAGACCCCTGAGCCAACTCGGCACACACCTCATTCACATGGTGAGAAGGCCAACACTCACCAAGTTTGTGTGTGTGCATGGAAAGGCTTTGCATGCATAAATTAATGTTTTGGCCGCATGTGTACTGTAAATATGAATGTTTTTGGCACACTACGGCATGCTTAAATGACTTAACGAAGACATGATCATTCAGTCTTGTTTCTACTTTCTACCATGTTAAGAGCATGAATGCTAACCAGATTTATTTTCCTAAACTGAGTATGGTTACGTAACAACAATCTTTTTTGAAAGCTGCAGCATGGTGGATGAGTGCTGAGCATGTCCAGTCGAGAGGTTGAAGGTTTACATCTCTGCTCAAAAACATCTTGCAAGTCCCCATGAAGTGAAAATAAAACTGTTGTCTAAATTTGACACATCGCAGAGAAGGGCGTTGTTAACAAGTCTGCCAAATTTGAATCAATAAAAGAATTACCAAGAATATGAAATCAAGCTTTGAAATGGTGAAAAATCGAAACATTCTCTTAGCGCTTAACACTGTGGAATGTGCGCTTCACTAAACCTCTACTTGTGAAATACATTTGTATGTCTAGCATATGCCTACGCTTCCTTAAAGCTACTGCAGGAAGTCCAATTTCGAATGACTACTGCAACCTGTGGCCAAAAAATTTAACTGCACACTGCCACACACCCTTCTTCACATACACAATGTGCACATGACATCACAACATCCACAGACAGAGGGCGGGAAATTCAAACCTGAATCCAGTCTGACAACTATTGGCCATAGGCTTGCAGGAGTACCCATTGTGAACTGATAAGGTGATAATCTACTAATTAGAAGATGTTTCAATTATAAATGGTCAAATAAAACAGCTATTGTAAATATATGTTTGGGCAAATTTTTCCGTAGAGCAGCTTTAAGTGTTTGAGCCGCAAAATGTGTTTGCTGTAAACACACTTTGAAATCCACGATAAAGATAAAGCACACTTTAAATTTGAAAACACTTTATCTAACGGCATGTTGTTGTTTTTAATTCTGTATTAAATAAATCCAATAAAAGTAATTTAATCAGAATGTGCTGATTACTGAATGCATATTTGGACTTCCATCAATTAAAAACTGTGATTGTGCTTGCCATGCCCTAGAACGGCGGTTCTCAACTATTTGCACCATGGTGTCAATTAAACATTGACATATAGCGAACCGGCATAGAAACAAACAAAAAAAGAGTACATAATAAATCGGTTAGTGTTAAATTTCCAGTGTTTGAGCAAATATGCAGTAAGCAGTGTTATTTTAACACTGTTACGATAAAAAGTTACAGTCAGAGTGAATTTCCTAGAGCGTTGGAGTTGGGGTGGATGTTGGGTGTAAACTGAATAGCACTAACTCGAGTATTAAATTGACCACACCCTCACTTCCGGTGAAGGACAAACTTTCCAATTTTCTGCATGCTGTCAACATTTCAATAGCAGTACATCCAGCTGTTGTTGTTGGGGTGGCGTGGCTCAATGTTCGAGTGGTCGTCTCCCAACCCTGAAGCATGGGTTCGATCCCAGGCCAGTGTGACAATGTCAACGTATATCCTTGAGCAAGATACCGAACCACCAGTTGCTTCTGATGCTGTGTCATCAGTAGTCAAAATGTAAAGCCCTTTGAGGGCCTTGTAAGGAGGGAAAATGCTATATAACTGAAGTACCATTTACCAGAGTAAAGTGTAGTTTGAGTTAAATTTCTAACACTGACACTAGTGCAATACAGTACACTCTTAAGACTTTAAAAAACAGAGTTAAGTGTAGTTGAGCAGAAATAAATGTTTAACACTGACACTAGTGTAGAGTACTTTCAACACTACTCAGTGTTTACCAGTGTAGATTTTTGACAATATGCAGTGTTCGAGTAACACTGGTTAAGTGTGAAAAAAGTAACACTTTAAAAAGTGTCAGATTACACTCACTGGTGTGGACACATATAAACACGTTTCTAGAGTTAGATTTAACACTCTCACGCTGGTGGTTTTGCTCAATACAGTGTTCCCTCACTTTTCGTGAGTGATACGTTCCATGATCCTTTACGAAAGGTGAATTTGCACAAAATGGAGGTTGAATTATTTTATTTTTTTTACAAATGCAAAATGAAGAATACAAATCCTTGTACTTCCAGTGGAAGTTATTCTTCTTTATCTTCCATTTAGAAGAAGAAGAACAGTAGTCATGGGAACTATTTTTCGGTTTCCACAAGGGATTTCTGCACCAAAAGCGCATTGACCCACCAGGATTGGACCTTTACCTACAATGCGACACATTTTCATCGTCCTCGTGTGCTGCGGGAGGCAGATCGCGTTCCTTTCACAATCATTTCCGAACACAGCCTATAATCAGTGGGCTCCGGTTTTTTGGGGCACTCTGAATAACTGAACGGCACATTTGAACAACGGTCTGAGTTTTCAAACGGCCTGGGGGAAGTACAGGTAGTGTGCCAGAAGCATATTTCCGAATGCACCCACTCAGGCGACGAGCTGTCTAATGTTCAAATCTGGATCCCGATACCTTTGTGGCAATCCGATATGTATTGCAATACTTTTTAAAAAAGTTTTATTTTTGGTCCTTTTTTTTTTTTTTTTTTACTTAAATATTAAAGTTATTAACCTTACAATGTGTATTTAAAAAAGGGATCATCCTGCCAGGATGGCCCATTTGTCACTCATAAACTCATTGTTTGTTTTTTATTTAGGAAAGTGATATTAGCATGCATTATCTCACTGAAAAAATGGGCATTTAAATTTACTTGAAAAAATCTAGTAAAGTTTGTTTACATCAGAAATTCTAGTTAAACTCCTTGTAAAATGTGCTTAGAATTTTTGAGTGCATCAACCTTTTTACTACGCTTTTTCAAGTAAATAATACTCCCCATTTTTTCAGTGCTGTTTTGGAAATTCAGGGGAAAAAACAAATGTGAATTGCATGACACATTGATCATCAACACTTGGAAGTAATGCACCTGTCTTGTTCTGAGCATCGCTGCATCAATCGAGAGCGGGGCGCCCCGCCATTGGGCGCCAGTCAACCTGTGGCTGGGGCTGTTGGAGCCCGCTTCAACTTCTGTTCCTCCAAGCGCAGAACGAGTGCTGGCCTGGCCAGCACTCCCGCAGGGGAACCTCGCAGTTGCCGGTGGAGAAGGACCTGTTCTCCCGCGTGCAGGCCGCGTTGCGGCTACGGCCACCTCGAAGCCTCTCAAGCGCGCCAACAACCTCTCTAACTCCAAAGCGGGGCACCATGCGGCCCCCGGGCTCGACCGAGGGGGCCACTTTGAAACCTGGACGGGGCGGCGGCGGATCCCTCACACCGCTGACCAAATGAATGCTGAATTTAAGCACATTACTAAGAGGAGAGGAAAATAAACTAACCCGTCGCGCCGGTAGCAGCGAGTGAAGAGGGAAGGCGCTGTTCGTCTTTGGTTGTTCCCAGTCTAAGGCAAACATATTAGCCAATAGCTAGTAGGCTACACTCTTGTTCATCTCTTTTTTTGAATTGCCTTTAAACTTTGGTGGCGCAATGTTGCTCGCCCTCTGGGATTAGCAGATTAATATATGGCTGGCTACTTATAACAGCGGATGCGCTGTATGGCAATGTATGGTATCAATTAAGTACCGCAATACCACTTAATGGATCGATACTGCGGATCGTGTAAACAAGTATCGCGATATATTGCCAAATTATATTTTGCCCCAGCCCTAATTTAAATATAGCTAAATTTCATCATTATTCACAAACTTGTTGAAAACACTGGGAAAAAGAGCTCGTTGCACCTGATCTCTTATATTCTGCTGCCAACTGCTGGCCGTTATTGTAATAACTACCATTGCTTTAAGCCACTTTTACATGTCAAAAGCTGAATCAAAGCCTCTTGCATAAAAAACGTAAAAAATGTGTAAATACGTTTTTGGGAGTGAAGGACAAAGTATTGAAAAACCTATTTACACGTTTTACGGTTTGAATGAGTTAATGGCAGTGGCCAGTATTTTAGTGGCTAATATTTATGAATGGAGTAACACTGTGTGGTTCTACTTTGTCATGCTAGATTTGGCCTTTATAGTATGGATTGGTTCACCTCTATTTACAATTCCATAGACATAATCACAAAATCACTTCGCCAGTTGTGTGCCTTTGTATCCCCAAGGTCGCTGTGGACCGGTGGGGTGCCTGGCAGGCCTGCAGTGCCCCGTCCTGCTGCGTTGGGTCGGGGGCGCGGGCCATGTTGGGGTGGGGGGCGCTCCTGCTCCTGGGTTTGCTCTCCGGCCGGTGGCCCTGACGGGGCCCAGGGGTCGTCCTTTGGCGCTGCCGCGGCCTGGGGGGCCCTGAGGTGTTGCGCTTGCTCTGTCCTGGCAGGGGTCGACGGCTCCCCTCTTTGGTGGAGATTTTCATACATGCCAGATCCACCACACCAGCATCTATCGAAACTCAGACACAATCTGCTTCCTCCTCAGGTCATTGAATCGGTGGAGGCTGGTGTCTGTGGATCTCACTCGGCTTCGTCTGTCCTTCATTCCTTTCCTCAGTCTCTCCTTCGGTCTCTTGAGGTCTCCCTGATTTTTTTGGGGGGGGATTTGTTGGAATTTAGATGTTTCTGGGGTTGGGGAAGAATTCTGGTGGGTAGCCCGGTGGGTGGTGTCTGGTCGGTGCTGGATTTCACCTTCCTTGGTTTTCTTTGGTCCCCTCGGGTCTCCTGACGGCGCAGTTCGGTTTAGGTGAACGGTATGGGATTTTTCCTAATAGGTTTTTGGTGAGCTAACAAATACACGCACGCACGCACATACACATACTCACCCACATACAAAAAAAAAAAAATATATATATATATATATATATATACATATATATATATTTAAAAAAAAAGAGCAATGATGATGACATTACCGAATGAACAATACTGAGCTCTTTAAAAAAATAAAAATAAAAAGAGGAGGATGAGCGTGTGCAGTGGATCAAAAAATGTTGAAGATGTCCTCATAACATTAAATGTCAAAAGAATCAACACATAACCTGGTGCACTTCAAATTTGGCGGGGAAAATATTTTGCTAAAAAAGCCTTTTTTGTTTAGCGATTACCTTTTCTTTCTTAAGCACACGAGAGAATATTGTCCTTAGATACTTGTCAGTAATAGACTTAGCACTCACATGGTTAGCAAAGTCAATAGTGAAAGCACTATTTATTACCCAGAAATTTGTGGCTTTGTAAAAAAACACAAAAAAAGGGGGGATCACCATCACTTAAGTGATGCAGATTGAAAATACTGTTTAGGTCCCTGTCTGTCAGGGGCCCTCACTTTTCTCCCCCCTTGTGACTGCCTTCTAAATGTGCCTCAGGCTTCAACTTATAAGAGGTGTATATAGTATCTTGTATTGATTCACCCAGAATGACTACATTTCTGTGCACTTCGTTAAACCAATCTGACTAATGAGGTTGTTTTTGTCATCTGTGGCTAATTGAACTGATGTTTGGAGAGGTGAAAAGGGTTGAATATATTTGTGCTCATAAAATTCCAACATTTATCTGGTTTCAAACTAATTTTACCTTTTTAATTATTTAAGCAGTTCTGTTTTATTCTTATAATTATTGGAAGGTGGTGTATATTAATTTTATTCAGATTGGCACCCCTTGAGTAATACCAACCTCAAGTTTTATACACCAATGTTCATGTATTATGGCCTATTACTAGACTTTTTTTTTAGAAATGAACCAGTGAGCAAATTAGGGCTGTCACGATAAAATTGTGTTATCCTATTGATTATTCTAATAAATAATAGAATAATCATATGGATTTGTGTCGATGAATGTTTTCCACAGAGTCCGTCAGTCCGGACGGACAGCAACACACCTTTGCAGTTTGCACACCATTGCAAATAACACTTAACTTTTGCTAAAGTTTATGTAAAGTAACACTATGCTTATTCAAAAGTAATGTATGTGATGTGTTTTCACAAAATCAGGTGAGATTAGTTTTGAGTAAATAGCAAAAATACATTGTTTGGACAAAAATGTCAATTTTGAGATTTCTCCCAAAATAATCCCCTTAAAGCCTCTATTTTCATTTGCCAGAAGGACAAAAGTTTAAATTTTGGTTCCGTTCCGTTCCATCTTCAATTCCACTTATCCGGGGTTGGGTCGCGGGGCCAGCAGCTTTAGCAGGGAAGCCCAGACTTCCCTCTCCCCAGCCACTTCAGCCAGCTCCTCCGACGGGATCCCAAGACGTTCCCAGGCCAGCCGAGAGACGTAGTTTTGGTACAAGTTAAGAAAACTTCATAAAAAATAAGTGAATTTGTAGACAATATATGTCGTAATTAGAGCTTCTAGCAAGCGCTGCATTTCGGGCAACTGTTCCAAAACAAACCGGTGATCGCTTCTAACGTCATTCACAACTGACTATATCAATGGACATAACCAATAAAAGTGGCAAATACCATAATGTGTCCATCAGCACAAAATCAAACAGAAGACAGACGCACGTACAGCCGTGTTAAATAACAAGATGTACGACTGTACGTGCGCTTTCTGACCTTATAGCAGATTATCATGTGCTCCAAATAATCCAAATATAGTTAATCGTCAGTTCCAGCATCTCTTTGTTTAACAAGCCTATTTCTACTTTTAATTTAACAAATTTAATTATGCACTTAAAGCAAGTTATGTCACGAGGACGCTTGTTTACATGAGAGCACGTCCCACCAACGGAGCAAGTCGGGATTTAGAGTAAAAATGTGTTTTGAAATGCCTTTTGTGTAATCATGTACTCTAATAATGTAATGCAAATAATGTAATGCTTTTGATGTTGTCATTCATGCGATGTTAACTACTGTTCACGTACATCATTGACGAATCAGTCTGCATACTACCACCATAATTTTTCACTTTGGACTTGTTTAATTGCTATTAGATGTAAACATTTGCTCTGAAAGATGAAACTTGAAGCTGAAAAGATGATGGTGAATCGCCATCAGAGCCCCATGAATGCATTTCCGCGGACACATTGCTTATATACAGGAAATGTGGCCCTGGTTGAAAAAAACGGGAAGGCATGATGACAACCCGAAAAAGTCAACTGAAAGATGACGTCTTGGTGCTTTCGCTTTAAGAAACTGCCACCTATAGTTGTGATAGACTGGGTAGCAGCGCTGAGCGAGTTACGCCACAATAGGTGAATGGATTGTGCATACTTAGGCTAACGTGTCTACTTGCACTGTTGTTCGAGCTCAAAAAGTTATATTTTTATTTTATTTTATGGTTTGAAGATACCAGCATTAGCACATAATGTTATGTTTTTGTCTGTCTGATGATTCAAGCACATTTGGAAGCGCAGAATCACATACTGTTCACATCAATTGTCAAATGCATATTAAGTGAACATGAGGATTCTGAGCTACATTCTAGCGGTTATTCGGAATTCAAAGAACCGTAACTCTCGTTCAGATGTCTGTCTGGATGCCGTAATATGGTACTGGCAAAGCTTGGTGTTGACCTATTTTTGTGGTCGACTTATTGAACTTTTTTTCCCAGCCCAAGAGCAAAGGAACAGTTGAAGGTGCAATTTCTTGACAACGGTTAGAATAAATAAGGGGGAAATAATCTTCACTGACAGACACGTCTTCTATTCAGACATGTCAAATGTTGAATTGATACATACTATATGTTTTGCTCTGTTTAGCTGTCCATTGAGAGCCAGGGCGTGTGGGAGGAGTCTATTCAGTGCCTGTCTTTGCTGGTTCAGCTGTATGGAGGAAGTCCTGACTGCCTGTCACCTTCCTGTTTGCGTTCATTCACCCATGTTCTATGCATCAACTTGTGTAGCAGGACTCCCCAAAGTCAACGCACAATACTAAAGATAATCAAACGACTGGTGAGTATGATGGACACGCACGCACACATAAAATTGAAGCATGCGCAACAAAAGCAAATTACCAAAAGAGCTCCTACTGTATTTGTTTGTATTACATGGATAACAACAACACATTTTCTCTTATTAGTCACAATTATTTTGCATGTAGGATTTATGTTTGTTAAACATTTGGGCACAGTTCCGAATCTGGTTTAACTTAATCCAATCTAATCAAATTGCTTTTTGACCCGGTTTCACAGGAAAGTCTTAGGACTAGTCTCACTTAATATGCTGTTTGAGCTGTCTTAATTTTAAGTCAATTGCACAGATGTATCTTAAAATAGTCATAGAATTTGCCTATTCTGGTTTAAGCAAAGCCAATTGCAAGAGTGCGGATTAGAGCTACACTTGGACTAAATTGAAGATTAAATTAATCCTGCAAGAAGTCAGGTTTAACTTCAGTTTAGTACTGTCTCAATTGCAGTTATTTGCATTGAATTCATTGCAAATGTCAGCCCAAGCACTCCTCTTATCTTCAATAGCAGCAGTACGACATTTACTTTCAATAACAGCATGGTTTCCCACAACTTGTTTCTGTAGATGTTTTTTTTGTATACTCTTTATGGTTTGTTGAACGTGTTCCTTTTCTTTCAGCCATGTTTCAGGGTCAGAATCCTCAAGAGCCGCTGTCCTGCCTGTTTTCCATGTCTCTCTCCTCAAACACAGCTGACTCAACTGATCAGCTAATCAGCAAGCTCTGTAGAAGCCTGATAACGATTTTGTTCATCAATCAGGTGCGTTGATGGAGGAAGACATGGAAAACAGGCAGGACAGCGGCTCTTGAGGACCAGGGTTCCGTACCACTAGTCTAAGACCAACTAAGACAAATTTGCCTTCGAGCATACGGGAGTAACTTTGTCCTCTACGCATGTAAATGGCTTGTCTCGAATGTTTCAGAAACCGGAATTCTGACCTTAACCCGAATATTGACTGCATGTAAACGTAGTCAATGTAGCAATAGGGATTGCTTTTGTTTTGTCCCCTACCTGGACAGTTATAGGTGAAGTAGAGTGTGGTGAATGTGTTTGCCGTGTTGAGGCAGCGGTTAAATAAAAGTTCCCTGTGAGCGGGGTAATGCTCAACCGTCCAGTTTGTTTGTTGGTCAGAGACCGAGTAAACTGAAACAGACAAGTGGATTCACTCCGCTCATTCAACTTTAGATAAATGCACCAATGTGGTGAGACCCATGTACAGAGTGAACCCTCTTGTCATCCAGTCTGGAGGCAAGAGAAGAGGATATGAAGCATGTATGTGTTGGACATGGCAGTATATCAAGGCGGAGAATTAGGGTTGCAGGCCATGTTAAATGTTGTTGTTAGTTCATGCCACGGGCTGAAATAAATGGACGGTGGGCCACAAATGGCCTGCGGGTCATAGTTTGAACACCCCTGCTCTAAGTTGCCTATGATGTGAATGAATGTGAGTGTGAATGTTTGTCTGTATGTGTTGTCTTGGATCTCAGTACATTATGCAGGTGGTCATAATGTTGTAGCTTGTGTGTGCCAGACATGCATCGTGCACATCACATCAGCACAGGCCTCTCCAAAATTAATCAGAGGCAAAAGTTTTACAAAGCATTTTTAATTATCAATTACACGTTTTGGACAAAAAAGAGAAATTGGCGTATTCTGTTTTGACCAAAGGCTGTGTTTTCTCTAATCTGATTATCAATCAATTGGTGGACAATAGACATTCATTATCCACAACATATGCATGTGCACTGAATTAGTCCCAATGACTCACACACATTGACATCCTCTGTCCAACACACACCTGCACACTCAGAGAAATGCTTGCCCTTCAACAAAGGCTTTTTAATTATCTTTCATTGATTTCAGGCCTCTGTTAATCTAAATCAAAGATCCCGCTAATGGTTGCAAAAAAAGGGTGGGGGAGTGTGGGGGTAGTTAGTTGGAGGGGGTGAATCATGTTGAATTACTGCAATTTCCATCTCAGCCTTTTTTGGGTCACAACTTTAAAAGGCGTGAAGAGAATACCAATTAATAAAGGAAAAGGTTAAAAACAAGCATTTAATTGGACTAAAAAATTGTTTAGTTCACGTTTCATTCTCTCCATCTTAACTTAAATGTGTTACTGGTGTCTTGTCATTTAGGTGACAATATATGAGATGTCTCTACACTGAGACTATATGACACTTCTTACCTGTATATCGCTGGCGTCGGGCCGAAAACTTGCACCTCCAAAATTGTCATTTTTCAGCAGACCCCAAAAATGACAAGTTTGTATCATCAAAGAGAGCAAGCCATTTTCAACACTTTAGATTGGTCAATTATTTCTAAAAAATTTAATAAAATAACACCCACACTTGTGCACCGGCTAATAGCATAGCTTTGTGAAAAAATATGAAATTTGCCTAATTCTGATTTAGGAGGTTTCGGCCTGACGCCAGAGATATGCATTTGTATGAATGGCATCAGATACTGTACTGTGTATAACAAGTATTACTTGTTCATGTTCTATGAAAATATGTCATAATGATGTTTTCATTTTTCTTCTTTTTCCTTTCGGCCACAGCGTATCAGTTGCCTCCATCTAACCCTGTCCTCTTCATCCTCTGCTCTCACAACAACTACCTTCATGTCCTCTTTAACTATATCCATAAACCTCCTGTTTGGTCTTCTTGTAGACCTCCTGTCTGGCATTTGGAAACTCAGCATCCTTCAATACTGCCAATATACTCATTTCTCCATACTTTGGCCTTTCCATCACTTTGGTAGAGGTTAATCTTGGTCTCATCAGTCCATAAAACGTTGTTCCAAATAATTTGTGGCTCATCTCTGTACTTCTGCAAAATCCAATCTGGATTTCTGATTCTTTTGATTGATGATGAGTGGTTTGCATCTCATCTCATGTTATGGCATATATATATATATGTATATATATATATATATATATATATATATATATATATATATATATATATATATATATATATAATACGTTTAATTATTTATTTAGTTGTGCATTTATTTATTTAATTTTGGTACTCTGGCACTCCATATATTTATATGACTACATGAAGAAAAAAAATCCTCGAGTATTTCGTCTGACTATTGAACCTTTGATTAAGAGAACTTTCTCTCACCTGAAAACTAATCCAATGGTTATTTTTCAATCTTTCTTCAGGTGCAGAATACAGAAGCATCTGATTGGTTACAGTGTTGTGAAGGGGAGGAGCTGGTGAATCAGCTGCAGGATATTAGCTCATCCCACAGGTTGGTTATCATGTGTTTTACTTTTTTACTTCTTTAAGATGGTGCAGCATTGTACTCAACCAAATAAATTCTGGTGAGAATTCACAAGTTAATGATGTCATTCTATAAAAATATACAGTAATTATTTTTAAACCCTGTTCGTATAAGAAGGCAAACAAAACAAAACAAAAATACAGGGGATCTTTGACTTAATAATAGTTTTGCTCCAAGAGTTAAAAATTGATGTGTGTATGTGAGTCAGAACACACCCTCAACTCGATCACGAAAACAGTAGTTGAAGTCATAATTACTTTAAGGCCACATATAATTTAGGGCAGTAATGTTTAACCAATTTTGTGAGATGCTTGCATGTCTGTCGAATCTCATCAGATCGGTTACAATTTATTCTTTTCGTGAAGGATTTTATTTTATCCTCTTAAATCCTGAAAACGTGTGGATATGGATGCATTTTTTTTGCTGCTGCTGCTGGACTGGAATCATCTTCTTCTGTTGTGTTTTTATGACACTACTTGTGAAGAAGAAAAAACAGCAAGTGACTTGGAATCAACATTAGTACAACAAAATTGCAAATAGACAGCTGGCAGTGGGGAGTTTGAAGCTGCCACTTTAATGTGCAAAGCTTTGAGTGTACAAACACACACAAAGATTTAATTGGACATGCCCCAGAAGTTCACAATCTGACGCTCCATGTAAAAAAGCAGTTGTTGCTCATGTTAAACAATTCCCTGTGAGATTTAATAAGCTCCAGCTCCATTTCCTCTATGGTCAATGATGGGCCCTAGTGTAATCCTGACAAAAGGCAACACAGTTGACGAAGGTAACAAAGACTCCAAATAGTCATGCAGAAGTAGTCATTTGACATTGCATGTGTTATTCTGAGAATTTTCTAATCAGATGTTTGAGTAAAAGTGAATATTTTCTTTGTTAAACATTCTTTAAAATATGCTTCTTAGGTTAATTGAAGAGTCTAAATTGTTCATATGTGTGAATGTGGGTGTGAATGGCTTGTTGTATGTGTCCAGATTGACTTGCGATTAACCAGACAAGGATGTACCTCACCTCTTGCCCGAGGTCAACTGGGATCGTCTCACCCTCGATCCTAATGAGAATAAGAAGGAAAAGAAAACGAATGGATGGATGTGTGTGCAAATTGGTGATTATGTGAAGTTTGATAGGATACAGACATACATGCTGCTGTCCATTGCAAAGCATTTATCCTTTTTTTTCTAATAGTCTGAAAAACATTCTTCTTGTTTTTTGGATAAAAACTTAACTCAAGTTTTCAGTTGCATGCTCTTTATCCGACAGTGACAATAAACTTGCTGCAAAATTTTGAATATTTGTCTGATGATTTATGTACGGAAAAGGATTAGGGCCAGTGAAGAGGAAAAAAAAGGTTGGCAGTTGCCCTTTATACTCAGAATTTTCACTTTTAAGTCAGCATTCTCACTTTAAAGTAAAAGTCAGAATATACAATAAAGTAGAGAATTGTGACTTAAAATCAAAATTCGGAGATTTCAGTCAGAATTCTCACAATAAAGTCAGAATTCTGTATCAGTATCGTGTGGCTTTTGTATGTATTTCAAGTATTTCAAGTGTGGTAACCTTGCCGCAGTTACCATGTTGCCTTAGATCTGTTGATTTTGACACTCATATATATATATATATATATATACATACATACACACACACACACACACACACACACACACACACACACACACACACACACACACACACACACACACACACACACACAGTGATGTGCAGTGAGCTCTAGGTTTGGGTAGGCAGGCAGTCGGAAATTTGTGTGTCGGCAGGCGAGTGTACAACGTATCCTCGGGTGACCATATTGTCATTTCCAAAAAAAGAGAACACTCAGCCTGACCTCGAGATACTTGATACTCAGATACAAGATGCCATACATTCAAACTATTTTAACATATGCCTCCTCTGTATGGTTAGAAAATGAAACAAAAAAACTTGACTCCCTTTTGAAGTCTTACCTTTTTTGCTCCGCAATCTTGTTTTTTAATTTTTTTTTACTTTGAGCGGGGTTCGTATCCATTGCCTCCGGTGCAGCAGCTTAACACTTGCCACTCAGCTAATGTTCTGGGCCACCGTCAGCCAGTGCGCGGTCTGCCAGCCACAGTAAACGTTGCAGTGCACTCTGCCTCCCATTTGCAGCACAACGAAAAATGGACAATGTAAAAAACCCGCCTGCACTCCCTTTAAAACAACCTAATTCTTCACAAAATCAAGCTAGCAATAGCAATGCCAAACACCATGTAAAGTGAAACAGACAGTTAATCGAAGCACATCCACAAAGCCAATCTTTCCTTTTGCACCATTCTTTGTGAAAAGTACAAATAATTCTTTGTCCCTTACTTTTCTAAAGATCCGGTAGCTAAGGGCGTTGGTCTCCCATCCTTCAAAGGATGGCGTTTTCCCTTAAAAGAAAGGCGTGAAAATAGTTTTATATTCTCCAGAGTGGCATCATCTTACCGCTTTGCTGTGCACTAAGTGTGTTTTGAATTCACAAATGCACACTTTGCTGTGCACTAAGTGTGTTTTGAATTCACAAGTGCACTGTACGAACGTATGTTCGCATAGGAATAATACAGCGCCGTAAAAAGGCTGCGTAGCGATCTGCCTATTTGCGTAAAGGACTTTTCTACTGGGAAACTGACTATGCATGCGAGAACACACATTGCTACACGGACAGGGCTGGGAAAAGCACAGTAGCGGTGTGCCTTCAGGAGGATCATTTGCAGCATTTTTGCAGCATTTTTGCAGCATTTTTGCCATCAGGCCAGACAAAGTAATGAGTCATTTTTGATTGAGGTATGAAAATCACCAAATGTTGTCACTTTTAAACCTATAGGTAGTGTAGGTTTCTTAAATTGAAGAAATAATTAAAATAAAAAGCCAAACTGTTTCAACTTTCATTTCAGCTTGAGGCAGGCAGTGTCTACCTTGCCTATCCTGATATATATATATATATATATATATATATATATATATATATATATATATATATATATATATATATATATATATATATATATATATATATATATATATTATCTCAACTCTATAATAAAAGTTGTATTGTTGTGCTATAGGTCTCTCCCTCACCCTCCTCCCCTTACTGCCTCTTCTTTGTAACTTTTTCAAATTGTTTACTAAATCTCAACACCCACATCACATTTATAAACCCCAGTTCCAATGAAGTTGAGATGTTTTGTAAAATGTAAATAAAAACAACTAGCTATGATTTGCAAATCATTTTCAACCTATATTCAGTTGAATGCACTGCAGTGCCATCCATTATCTGCCGCTTATCCGAGGTTGGGTCACAGGGGCAGCAGCTTTAGCAGGGAAACCCAGACTTCCTTCTCCCTCGGTACCTCGTCTAGCTCCTCCAGGCGGACCCCGAGGTGTTCCCAGGCGAGTCTCTCCGGCGTGTTCTAGGTCATCCTTGGGTCCTCCTGCTGGTGGGACATGCCCAGAAAACCTCGCAGCGACTCGATTCTTTGGCTTCACATTGTCTTGCTGAAATAAGCTGGGACCCTAAACCTGGGAGCACGCCACTATAGTGTTACGGTGAGAGGACTGTCGTCTTGCCCATTTTTGACACATTTATTTATTCCACATGTCTTTGGAGACGCTTGATATTGAATGTAGACTGAAAAGGATTTGCAAATCATTGTATTCCGTTTTCATTTACATTTTCATTGGAATCGGGGTTTATACAACCCCCCATTCCTTTTCTGGCTGTCGGTTTTCCTTATTCCTATTTCTTATGTATTTTTCCATTCGCCGTTCCTCTCCCCTTGTTGCCTCTGTGCCAGATGAAAGCCGAATTCAGCTGTAGCGTTTGAAGGGACCGACCCTGGCACACTCCGACTGCTTCAGCCATAAGGAGGAGTGGGGCACAGGTCTTACAAAAAACAAAAAAAGGCGGCAAATGTGAGCTGTAAGGGGAGGGAATAGTGGCAAGAGAGCTTTTTATTCAGGCTTGAGTGGAGCTAGAAGAAGCAAGCAAATGATGTCATTCAGACTTTACCATGGCAACCTGAGGAATGCCTTTTCCCCTCAAAACCTCAAGCCTGGCGAATTGTGAAGGGGGACAGTATTGTTCTCCATCCTGAATAAAATCCTTGAAGCTCAAAACCTGATCAGCCTATGCTTGTGTTGAATCAAAAATGAAACCATCAACTCAAGATTGAATTCCATAAACCCCTCTATTGTGCAGGAGATACGTCCCAGACCCACCAATAGGTGAACATATATATATATATATATATATATATATATATATATATCGAACGCTTCCACCGTGCTAAATACTTTAGCTAATGTTAGCACTATTGCTATCAACAGTTTTAAACACAGAAACACTTAACACTATCTCTGGGTGGCTACAGACCTGTACAGGACGATGTGTGTGACTTTGCAGTCCGTTCCCGAAGCCGATTAGCTGGTGCGAACAAATGTATTTATTGATTTTTAAACGTTGGTGAATATGTGAATGTGCCGATTTTAAGTGTGGCGCACCTTGTCCCGCCGCACGCAACTGTGCCCGCCTGTACGAACTACATTGTCTATAAAGTGCAATCGCACCGGCAGAAAATGCTCAACCTTCATTTGGTGTTTAATGTACCATTAGCCAACATGTCTGCGGTGTTATATTGTGCTTTGTTAAAATGCCAGTGCTAAATAAATATTTTATATTAATAATAATTTTAATTAATTATAATAAATGCAATTATAGTAAAAATAATTTTAGTTGAAAATATGTACAACAAAGGACATAAAGTACAGTTTTAAAACATTTTCATTCACAATAACTAGACGGTTATTTATGCACCGGTGCGTCGTAAGAGTTACGGTGGTCACGTGATATGTGATGAGGAGAAAGTAGTGAGCTGGCTGTTCGAATCGCCAAACAGAATGAGGGCACTATTAAGCCACTATATAGTGAAGGGCTATGTAGTGAATGAGGGGTTAGAGGACAAGGGTGGACATTCGGACACAGACCATGAGTTCCAAAAACTATTAGAAATGCAGACTAGTCAGACCACAGCACACAAATGACGTTATTACAACATGCAGCGATGGCATCTATTTGTACTGTGGATTTGTTTTGTTTAGCACATAAGTATCAGTCAACTTAAACAATATACACAGCATTTTCTTTCCTCTATATTGCAGGTGTGATGTTGATTTGGGTCCACTAGCAATTGAAATCCTCCAAGATATCGCCACAAAAGAATGAAAGCTGACACATTTACCGGGACAGAGGACAAGAGGCCATTTTCTTTTTCCTGTAAATGGATGTTTAATAGGTAGCTTATTTTTCAGTAGTAGTGATTATTTTAATATGTGTTGAATACAAAATGTATTAAAATAAATGTTTCAGTAGGTTTGATTGTATTAAAATGCTTTGATGTAATGGTATCGTAACAGCGTGAATTGTTTTGCACTGGTTCAATTATACAACCTTTGTTCAAATGTGCATTTTCGTTATTCAGAGTGGAAGAAATACAGTTCCCGTGGCACTCCAACTGGGAACACGATGCACCAGTGCATCAAACAGTTTATAACACAGGCTTTCGGAGATTAATGGGCGCTCCGAAACATGGACTTATATATGATGTGCTAACGATTGACCCTTCGCGGCTGAAGCCAGAGGGCAGCCATCTTACGTTGCCACTGTTAATGACAACTTGTTTTTTTCGCTGAAAACACTGCTATCAGTGTGTGTTTTCCATCAGGATCCCTTTATGGAGTAATGAGAGCCTCTCAAATGATTATTATGAAAATTACGATATCTCAATATCATGTATCGTGACTTACAGAGATTCAAATTTTACTGTAATTGTTTGTCCTAATGGGCTTTGCTTTCATTTCATTGTTCATGGTTCTGACATTTAGCACACAAATTTTTGAGTAGCACTTGGAGATATACCTTATAGACCCTTTCCACTGACGTTACTTTACCCAGAATGCTTAGTTTCCGATGTGAGCTATCACAACATTGTAAATTACTTGATTGTGAAGAAGAGTGCATACACCGATGCTGTCAGGAGCCTGGAGTCTTATAATTACTTTGTGTCTCGAGGGTGAAGAATCTTGGCTGTATTCAACACAACGATCTTGGTGTTGTGGAAGCAAAGGTATGTTGCTTTTGGTTGACACATTAAATCGTTTGTGTCTGGATAAACTTGTCTTGCTGTGGTACGTCGAAGCCTTTCTTAGCTTGCTAACTACTATCAAAAAGACCGCATGTTTGCAACACATCGCTCAGCAGAGTTCAAGCTTGAATAAAAAATGTGCTAAGCGTTTTAAAATGTGTATCGACCGGTAAATCGAGAGTGTTGCCTTTGGATTGAGCTCCTTTTTCACCACAACGGACCGATACAGATTCCGCATCACTACAGACGGTGCACCGATTCGCCTGTCAATCTCCCGCTCCATCCTGACCTCACTCGTGAATAAGACTCCAAGATACTTATAGACCTCTTATTCGGCTCTTATTTGGACAGGGTAAATGTGGAGGCTACCAAACCGGACCCACTCAACGCCTCGGCTGCACCTACAAATTTTGTCTATACAAGTTATGAACAGAATCGATGACACTGGAAATGAATCTGACTTACTGCAGGCAATGCGGACCAAACTCTGACACCGGTCGTACAGGGACCTAACAGCCCGTATCAGGGGGCTCGGTACCCCGTACTCCCGAAGCACCCCACGAAGGGACTCCTCAATTGACACGGTTGAATGCCTTCTCCAAGTCCACAAAGCAGATGTGTACTGGTTGGGCTCCCATGCACCCTCGAGGACCCAGCCGAGGGTATAGTTCACTGTTCCACGGCTGGGACGAAAGCCACACTGCTCCTCCTGAATCAGATTCGACTTCCCGATGGACCCTCCTCTCCAGTACCCTTGAATAGACCTTACCAGGGAGGCTGAGGAGTGTGATCCCTCTATAGTTGGAACACAACCTCCAGTCCACCTTCTTAAAAAGGGGGACCACCATCCTGGTCTGCCAATCCAGAGGCACTGTCCCTGATGTCCATTCGATGTTGTCGAGGCGTGTCAACCACGACAACCCTACAACATCCAGAGTTTTTAGAAATTCCGGGCGAATCTCATCCACCGGGCCTTGTCACCAAGTAGCTTTCCAACCGCCTCAGTGACGTTGAACCCAGAAATCGGAGAGCACACCTCAGAGTCCCCAGATTCTTTGATTCTTCATAAGGGTCCCTGAGTCACACTTGCTGAAATAAAATAGTAGATTTTACTTACCTTAATAATTAGAGTTTTCTGATAGCTTGAGGTTTCACTTCAATCCATCTTGTAATACAAATTCACATGTGAATAGTAGTAATCACCACTGATATGTCACACCTGTTTTGAAGAGGGCTGAGTGTATATTCGGTAGCAAAGCCATCATTCAACTCTCACAGGGCAACCAACCTGGCAGCCAGCTACCAGGTCACGCACACACTAAAATCCAGCTTTTCCCCTGGGCAATACAACCACCAGCAAACATTCGCACCATCGGTACACGAGTGTAAGTGGCACTGGAGGTAATGTGTGTACCAGTAAAATGTCTTGACCAATGACTCAACTTGGAGAGAGTGGGAATTGAATAGCAGACCTTCTGGTTCCTGGATATACAGCTCTACCTCCAGCTCTACCTCCTGAGCCACAAGAAGAAATAGGCCAACTCCCCAATTTCCAAAAGTGAATCAATGGGACGTGAGGTCCTTCCACCAGGGTGTGTTACATGTGTCATGGCTAAAGTCTTTTTTTTCTTTTTTTTATCAGTGCACTATAGCAGTGGTCCTCAACCCTGGTCCTCGGGGACCGGTATCCAGCCTGTTTTCCATGTCTCCCGCAGCCAACACAGGTGATTCATATCATCAGCTAATTAGCAAGCTCTGAAGAAGCCTGATAACGATTCCCACCTGTGTTGGCTGTAGGAGACATGGAAAACAGGCTGGATACCGGTCCCCGAGGACCAGGGTTGAGGACCACTGCTATAGTGCACTGATAAAAAAAAGAAAAAAAAGACTTTAGCCATGATTCAGTATTCACTCAGAAATTCGAAGTCAATTTTACAAGGAGAGTTTGGAGTACATTTTACAAGTTTATAAAAAAAAAATAAAGAGGCTACTTTAAGAGTGAGGTACAAATCCACAACCTTCAGGTTGGTGGACAGCCAGTGTACCACCTGAGCTATGCCGTTTCTGCTGTGTGTTAGTATATTGCTATTGTCAGGTGGAATTCTCATACCTCAAAGTATGTTGGCCTCATTTTGGACAGTCCAGCAATGCAGTACAGGCACAAACAAGCTCAGGTGGGACAGTGCATTTGGTTTTGATGCAAATTTTGTATTAACCATTTATAAAGGTCTCAATAGATTTGTCATGTGTGTTAAAGTCTACCAGTAGATTTCCGGTCCTGTCAATCGTCAAGGTTGTCCAAATTTAAAAAAAAATTATTGTGGTGGAACTACTTTCATTATATATCCTTAATAGTCCGGTTAATAAAGGTTTTATCAATTTTTAATAAGGACCTGAGGCTGACGCAATTGGCTGATGATACAGCATTGTTCCTTAGAGAAAAAGAGCAAATTGAGGATGCAAGCTCATTAGTTGATGACTTTTCATCTGCTTGTGTGTTAAAAACTAAATAAAGGAAAATGTGAAATTCGGCCATATAATATATTCAGAAATTTAGGAGGTCTTCAATTTTTGACACCATGCAAGTATAGTATCTCAAAGCTACCTGTTGTCAACATTTTATCAATCTTTGTTGGCATGGAAAATGTGACACTCATAATTTTTCTCCACATCTATCTCTATCTCCAGAACTTTTTGGAACAATGAATGCATTCTTTTTTTCTTTCTTTTTAAAGAGCTCAGTATTGTACATTCGGTAATGTCATCATCATTGCTCCTTTTTTTATTTTTTATATTATATATATATATTATTTTTTTTGTATGTGGGTGAGAATGTGTATGTGCGTGCGTGCGTGTATTTGTTAGCTCACCAAAAACCTATTAGAAAAAATCCCATACCATACATAATGAATGCATTCTTAAAAATAACAAATTACTACATTCACAAAATTGGATTGATAACACAAGATTGCATAAGATGGTAAAAATAATAATTATAATAATTTAAAAACAACTTTTTGGGGTCTAAGAACATAAAATTGTGGACTATTGTTAACCTGTATGTCTTGTTAGAAAAATGTCATATTCATAAATGTGACCAGCTCAGGGCAAAATAGTCCTCATGTCAAAATTAAATCAAAATTGATATATTTATACATTCTATACATCCTATGATTAGGAAGTTTGACCTCTCAACAGATTAAATCAGCCTCAATTTTGAAGGTCACATTGAGTTTACAATTCATCTTCTGAGGTATCATCAGCCAAAATAACCCATGGACAAATTTGGAATGCAATAGTTTTCCCCCCACTTATTTTAATTCTTTATATAATTTACTATTATTTCTTTGTTGCATATTCTTTATAAAACATCTAAATTGGATTGTCTGATCTTTGTGTTATTTATCTCAATAAATGTTTATGAATTAAAACAGAATGTCCTGAACGGATCTGCCGAGTGAAGTCCCAGATTGATAATGTGAAAAACTCCCTTGAGTTAATTGATAATGGGACTTCACTCGCAGATCCGTTTAGGACATTCTGTACAATACTTCGAGCTGATTGTACGATGCGACATCTTTACACGTTTGTTTTGAACAATCGAGGCGACGGATGAAAATGTCGTCTTCCTTCTCGTCTGGGGGGTAAAGCATAAACATCTTTACCAGATAAAAATGCACGAAGTGCCTCTCGCTGTTCAAATTCAACAAGGAAACGGTGAGTAATTCTGCGAGAACAGAATTAATTGCAGCGTCCATTCGTCTGTTAGGTTTGTTTGAAACAACCACCCCCCGCACCCGCCATCGGCGCTTATTGGTTTTGTCCCGCTTTAAACAACACCTGATTGGTCCCACCTAAAAAAGGTCGGCTGCAAACATTATCAGCGGGAGCGGTCCAAGATGTATTCTCCGGAATTTGTGAACTCACAAATACCACCAGAATTCTTTGGCAGAATTGATGCAGTTCAGTTAAATTTGTTGGCTTGCTGACATGGACTTGTTACTTCTCATTGTCCACATGTTCTCAATTGGGTTTAACAAGTCAGGACTTCGGGAAGGCCATTTAAAACCTCAATACGAGCCTGATTTAGCCATTCCATTACCACTTTTTATGTGTGCTTGGGTCATTGTGCTGTTGGAACACCCAACAGTGCTCCAGACCCAACCTTTGAGCTGATGATTTAAAAAAAAAAAATTGAAGTTAATCCTCCTCCTTCATTATCCCATTTACTCTGTGTAAAGCACCAGTTCTATTGGCAACTAAATAGCCCCACAGCATAATACTACCACCGCCGTGCTTGACGGTAGGCATTGTGTTCTTGGGGTTACTGCCCCGCCTAAATTTTTTTGTCTGTCTACAGAACTTTCCTCCAGAAGGTCTTATCTTTGTCCATATGATCAGCAGCAAACTTCAGTCAAGCCTTATGCAGGGATGTGATTTGACCAAAGTGAAATTATCTGAAAATTTAGCCGGGGGTCTGGGGGCCGCGGGCACTCAGCTAGGTCCAGAGCTCATGGGTTTTCCGTGTTTTTAAGTACTTTCAATGCACTCAGATGACAAAGAAATAGACAAAACAACAGCATAAATTTTCAATGTATATTGAACTATCCCATATAAAATTGCAGTTTTAGTCAACTCAAAATCAGTCACATTCAAAAACATTGGACTGCCTTTGCTTTTAAAAACTATCACTGAGAATATCATCATATATATTTACCATGCAATAAATCATTCAATCAATCATTCTTAATTTAATACATAATGCATGACAAAAACATAAAATACCTCATGCAGCAAGCTCTGGTAAAAACACAATCATGCATTCGTCGAATGCATGATTGACTAAGATCATCTCTGTAACTGCATACATCAAGACAGTCAACATATTGAAACCTGAAAAGTGCAAACATGCAGCATTCATTTGAGTTTGTGTCAATGATTAACCATGTTAAATATTTATGGCCATTTTTATTACGTTATAATATTTTCGAAAATTTGATTTCGATTAATTTGAAAAGTTTACCACCAACCTCAAAATTCACGACTCTATCAGCAACTGGTACAGGTTGTTGGGGTGGATCACGTCTGTCTATTACCGCTTCCGATTGTGATGTCAATAAGGGATGGAGGCCGTAAAGTTTTGGAGTTTTCGTTTGGGCACCGAAACTTCCAGCGATGGAATAATTTGTTGTTCTTGACTGGAGTTCTTTCACGTGTTTTTTGCTCTTTGCGTGACTTTCAAGAGCTTTGAAACCTCTCCCACCATAGTCAATGGGTATCATGGCACCAAATGCAAAGCGCTTTCCCGGCACGATCGATCTTCCGAATAAAGTCACTGAACAAATTTGTCAGTCTTCTTTCCAACATTTGTATCTAGATATATCCTTCTCTAACCAGTCCCATCGAAACTTGTTTTTTACGATCTGGTCAATTTCCTTAACTCGCGGAGCATCTTTGCGTTCGATCACGGACATCTTTCTTTAAACACCCGGCAAAAACGTCTGAGAAATGAACAATGGCATACTCCTATGCCTTTATAACAAGCGCGTTTATTGGTCAACAAACAATGGCATACGCCTATGCCTTTATAACAAGCGCGTTTATTGGTCAACACGGAGACTTCAGCCAATCGCAAGATCAGTTTCATTTCAGTTACGGAAACACTAAAATGGAATGCTGTCGAGAGACGAAATCGGATTTTTTACCACTTAAAAAATTGTAACATTTTATTTTTGGAGATAAAAAAAGCGGAATTCCGCGAATTAGCGGAAAAATCACATCCCTGCTTATGTCACTTTTGGAGCAAGAACTTCCTTCTTGCACGGCAGCCTCCCAGTCCATGGCGATGCAAAACACCCTAGACTGTGGACACTGACAGCTGTATTCCAGCAGCTTCTAATTCTTGACAGATCTGCTTTTTGGTGGTTCTCGGTTGACTCTTCACCCTCCTGAGCAATTTTCTCTCAGCAGCAGTTGATAGCTTGCATTTTCTTCCTGATCATGGCAGTGATAAACAGTGCCATGCACTTTCTACTTGCAAACAATTGCTTGCACTGTTGGTCTTGGGACTTGGGAGATGCTTTGAAATGGCTCCAAGCAACTTTCCTCACTTGTTCAAGTATTAAAAAATTCAAGTTAAGTAATAACGTATCCGTTCCAATTAGTCTATTAGCGAAAAATCTACATTATAGAAATAACTGGAAGCTCAGGAGAGCCATGACATGTTCTTAACAAGTGTATGTAAACTTTTGATCACAACTGTATGCAACGCTTCTCCCGGACTTTTTGGTACAACCGTAGGCCACACACTGGCATAACTGATCACGCAGAGTCAGTAAAACCAGAAAATGCCGTGGAGAAATCGATGTATGTTTTGAGAGTACAAACGTAAGATGCCGCCAGTGGCTTTACTTCTCCATTATGTTAAGCAGCATAGTTAGTCTATTCATAAAAGGCTGTGCCCCCACCCATCATTGACCACAGAAAATGACATGGAGCTAACAGCTGGTCTCACTTTTATAAGTCTTTTCCATTAGTCTGTATGCCCTCTGGCTCCATGCTGCCACTCACAGGCCAGTTTTAGTACTATGACTTGTAAGAGGTTGAGAAGGTTCACTGATTGTCAGTGGAGATGTGTCTTGAGTGTTACTGGTCATCAAGCATAGCTCTTTTTTCTTAGTACATGCAAGAGTCACTCATTGAAATGTAATGGGCATTATACTGCACCTCTTTGAGGCAATACTAAAATGTCCAAGTGACATGTGCATGGTGTTCCAACAAATGCTTGAAGGAAAAGGATGCAGTCAGTTGAAATAATGAGTCCATTTTATTGTTTCAGAACACAACAGGCTACAGCAACCACCTCCTCCTCCAACTAGACTACCCCCCATCAGCTAAGCCAGCTACACCCCCCCCCCGCCCCCTTTGGAACAGCAGAGACACCTTAGTGTCCACCTTTTAAAGCACGAAAATAGCTCGATATTTGGACCATGACTTCCCATGTTTTATACAAAAGCTACACAATGTTACAATGCAACTGATTTACCTTAGTGTTTTGGACACCATTTAAAATGCGGTCATGTACATTACTTGGATGGAGCATTATCACCAAAACAAAACACTACTTTGAGACCAAAAAAAAAAAAAAAAAAAAAATACAAACAAAACAAATAGGTATAATTTGGAATAATGAAATTTGGAGGGGGAAAAGCAAGCTAAAAGCATTTTGTACCATTACGGACTTCAAAGGGAAAATGTAAAAACAAAGGATAAAAATGGAAAAGTACATAAAAAGGTTATTTGAAAAGCAAACAGATCCAAATCCATGTGTGGCATCAGGATTTCAAGTCAACCAACCATCCTCTGGTTCAACCCAGAAGCAAACTTTGTCACTCAAATTTGTCCCAGTGGAGCTCCTATAGATAGGATGGGTCATCGTCAGGCACTTTCTAAAACCCCGCCTCCTCCATGTGGGAGAATCAAGATGCAGGTTCATCTGGATCACATAATACAGCTGCAAAGAAAGGAGATTGTGAGATGAGCGATGATGTGAAACATCAGGTGAGAGACAACAAGACCACCCAAACTAATCAAGCAGCATATGTGTGGCAATTAGGAGCACAATGCAAGCATGCAGCAGCCTCAGTGACTTCATATTTTCCCATCAGGCCAACATGCACCCAAAATGGATCCGAATCCATCTTACCTAGTAGGAAATGTTGAGTTATGTTGGTCTTGGTATTTACAAGTCTGTGTCAAACCAGGCCAATTGGTTGGAATCACCAGGTGGTAGGCCTTCGATCAGTTCCTGGGAGTGTCCCAGGTCAGGAAGCCCCTCAACTGGGGGGTAATCCTGACCGGGGTGGTGGCCCCCACCCAGATCATGGTCCATCATGGGCTCCATGCCCATCGAGTCTGCACCGTAACCTGCCGAATGGAAGGAACGGTAGCTTGGATCTGGTAGGGGGAAGGAGTGGAGGGCAGGAGAAGTAGAGCAACTGTTAGAAGCATGTTAACAAACCAAGCGCTCACACAGTAAGTACTAGGATCACAGCAAAGAAACAAACGCACACCCAATGGATCAACTAAATGATGCAGTTTCACCAGCAGAAACCCAACACTGAAGCTATTCCGTTGGCCCACATACAGGGCAGTTAAAAACAGACAACTACTTTCTCCCTGAATGAGACAGACCCTCCAAGTAGAACTCCCAACAGAGGTGACCCTCTTGGGAACCATGTGACCATTGAACAATGGGACTGGGATCATTTGAATAGCAGGGATGTGACTTACCGTCCTGCCTGTAGGCCAGAGGCTCCCCCTGAGCACCGATGTCCAGACCGAGCTCTGCAGTCTGTAGAAATGACCAGAGTTGCATAAACCTTACACACAAACGTGTTCAAATAAAAAGATGACTGGGGTGTGCTTCCTACTTCGTTCCAGGCCATGGGTTCCGTCCTGAAGAGCGAGCTTGTGAGTTCGACTGAGAGGCGTTTCTTGTAGTCTTGAGGTTTGTCCTCCGACATGCGGAACAGAACAGCTGCTGCATATGTGGCTGCGAGGAGACGTGAGGTGACAGTTTAGCTGAGTGACAAGTAGACAGTGAGACACTCGCATGCTTTGTTGGGCACACGCCCTTCCTGACACAACCCACCCCAATAGTTTCCTATTCAGGCTTGTACAGTATATCAATATTTCCAAATATTAAATTAAAGGTCATTCTTTGACAGTGTTCTTAGTTTTGTCTGTCCTGTTAAATCTAAAAGGTAAAAATTCATCCGTGACTGTTCCTTACCTAAGTGCAAGGAAGGCCATTACAGTACTTTTATTGCTCTATTTTCTTCTTCTTTTTTTTTATGTCAATCAAGCGGCAGTTTATCTAAAGCTTGTTCGTAACTCAAATTTTGCTTGACAACACGCAGCAAATAAATAGACTGAAAAGTAATCATGTACCAACGTACCAACTCCTTCATTGCGGCTGTGCAAGAGCTCTGTGAGCGGGGCGGTGGCTCCCTCGGCCTCGATGGCCTCAGCAGCCTCTTTGTCCTGGGCCAGTTCGCACAGGACGCCCGCTGCCACGCGCTGAATGTTCTCAATGGGAGAATACAACAGCTGCACACAGATACACGAGATGTTCAAATCACCATCGAACTTTAGTCAAACTGCAACAGAAAAAATTGTGACTTGACATTGTACCTGTACAAAGAGTGGAATTGTGTTAAGTCCTCGGATGACTATTCTGTTGTGGACATCTCTGGCAAGGATGTGAAGGGCTCCTGTGCAACCTTCCACAATCTCCTCCATGCGAACTCCCTCCTAAAAACACGCGGTTACTCAAGACACACAGGCCTTAAACTTGTCTGGAGAACAGCACCAGTTTGGAATGACCAGCAGCTGTGTACTGGTGTTATTGATGCTCATGTTGCTGGCATGCGCTCACCACAAACTGCTGCTGCGTGCCACCCATGCTGGTGCGTCTCTGTGTGTCCTGGTGTGCTCTGACCAGCAGCTGAACCAGTCTGGGAATGGCTCCTTGCTCCCTCAGAGGAGTGTGGTTTGCAGGGCACAGCGCAAGGTTACGGATCAGACCAACTGTAGCCTAAGGGAGTAAACACTTGAATGTCACACACACGCCTTTCAATAATCAACAATAATCACAGTGGAAACCTGTGACAGGTCGGCATGTTTGTACCTTAATGAGTGGCCAATGTGATGGCGGGTGCAACAATTTGACGACAACTGGCAGCCCATAATGCAGCCTGACTGCATTCTGGGCCATCTCAGCATCCTGGTGTCGTGATGTGAGGTGACGCAGGGCGCAGATGGCCGGTTCTGTGATGTCTTCCCTGTCTCCGGCCCGAAGAACGGTGCGAACCAGAGCCTCAATACCACCCACCTACATGGGAAGAAAATGATACAAGAAGCAGGATGAGGAAATGCACTATAAGCGCAAGACTTTGTTTAGTCAACAACAAAAACATTTTAATCTTCACCATGTGAGTACCAACCTGGCAGACCATCATCTTGTTCTTGTAGTTGTTGCAAGTCAGGTTAGACAGGATTCCGGCAGCACAGGTCACCACATTAATGTCATCACTGCCAAGGAGTTGCACTAGAGTTCCCAACAGACCTTCCATACCCTCCTGAAATACAAAAGTTTCCAGTTAGCATGGCAAGAAGAATGCAACAACAGTATTTTTTAAACATTTCAGTTACTTGCATTGACTGCGACCACTACAAAAACTGCAAGTCCTAGTCAAGAATTGAATGTCCGTTATGGGTGCCTTCACCTGTTTGGTGGCAGCATCTGATAAGTTCCTGAGAGTCCAGAGACAGTTCTGGACCAGTCTCTGGCTTGGGTCTGTCAGGTGGAGTCCAAGAGCCTGCATGCCTCCTGAGCAAAGAGACAAACACAGCACATTAAAAATAAATAAATTACTCCAGTTTCGTGCTCCTGCTGGTTGAGGAAAGGTTGTTGGTGGCTTTCGCGCTCAAGCATACCAGCTTCTACGATGGCAGGTTTGTTACTGGAGCAGACTGACAGGACTTTGAGTACTCGACTTGTGGTCCACAGCAACTTCTCATAAGTGTAAGTTCTCATGATGTTCACCAGTGCTTGGGGGCCCCCACTGGCCAGGATTATCAACTAGAAAAAAGGACAAGGTTTTAATTTCAACAAGCTCATCTGATATTTTCAAAGCTCAGCTGACAAGGACCCAAGCTCACCTTGCTTTCCTGGTTTCCATAGGCCAAGATTTGGAGACAATCAGTGGTGATGGCCAGGAACTTGACATTTGTTTTGTTGAGCAGGGCCACCATTTTCTGAAGCCCACCGGCCAAACGAACGGCCATCTTAGCTCCTTCCTGGTGCAGGAGGAGGTTGTGAAGGGTGGTGATCGCATAGAACAGGACAGAGTCCACTGGTGAGCTGCAAAGCAGAAAAGGGATTATTGGATTACAATACAACTGGGAAATAGGAACTGGATTTTAAATTGTTTTCCTCTCACCAACGACTGTTCAAGAGGCGCAAATTGCCAATTAATTTTGCTGCCCACCCCCGCCAATTGCAACATTACATTACTTACCAGTCAATAATGTTGGTTATGCAGTTGTTGTCAACACATTTCAAGAACAGGCCTCTATTGTGTGTAAACAATATATCAAACGTCTCCCTTGCAAATTTACCAACTGGAGACATACAAATTAAGTTTAAAAAATGAAAATGTTTACGTTTGCACTAAATCAAGTATTTTTAGCCAGCAACAGTAACTGACCATTCTTTTACACACCACATCCTCGACTTTTATTTCAAATATCAAAATAGCCTTTCGAGCAATTTTCCCACCTACCCAAGCATTTTGACTAGCGCTGGGATTCCTCCAGACTTGAAGATAGCCAGCAGTCCCTCTCTGTGGTGAGAGAGGTTGTGGAGAGTCCCCGCAGTGCAGCGAGCCGTCTCCACGTCGTTTGTGTTCTGCATTGTCCTGACTATGGCAGACACCATCTGAGGGGAGCGCATGATGGCGTGACGGGAAGCTTCTTTTTTCGATAGCTGATGCACCATCACTGCTGCTTTGTTTACGACAACCTAGGAGGAGGAAGACGAGTGACATTATTTATTTATTATTGATCAGTGACGACAGAGCGTTCGTTGTACAGCATGACACGTCGTTAACGATAACTACCTGGTCCTCATCATTGAGTAATTTGGTGAGCTCCGGTATGGCTCGGGTTGCGAGCTCAGCATCATCCTGATAGTTGATCAGATTGACCACAGCATGTTTGAGCATTTGTGAAGGTTCTGCTAGTCTCTGGACGTTGGTCGGATTTGTTGTGTCATATTGTGTGGAAGGAATCTGCATGCCCTCCTCAAGAGTTTCTGGGAACATTGCTGCACGCACCCGCTGGGCACGGGTCATGGCGTACTGACCATCCAAGTCTGAAAGAGATAGGAGGGATTTTTTTCCCCCTTCCCAAATACACTTTGACAATATTCTAAATTATTACCAATGGTGGCTCTTGGGACTCACCTTGGACTTGATCCTGTGAAAAATTTTGGTTGAAGCCCTGCTCCCACTCATAAATGACTTGGTTGTTGTCAAGGTCGTCATCTTCGGGATTTCCTTTCCCACTGAGTGAGGGCGCTGTAGTCGTGGCTCCTGAATGGATGCCTGAATCCAGGTAGGACTGTTGCTGCCAGTGGCTGACTGCTGCCTTCCGGTCAGGCTCCATGGCCATGTCCAGCTCCATCAAATCAGCTGCAGGGAGACATGAGCATATAAAAACAGGCAACACTGGTCTGATCAATTTGGCACAGCAGAATTCAAGAGATAAACTGGTACATTTTGGTAATCCATGTTAATCCTTTTAAATACAACACTAGGATGGAGAGAAATTGGAGTACCATTTTAGGATTTGTGAACAGTGTTTTTTGAGCTTTTGTCAAACCCAAATATCAATGTAATGATTTACACATTATTTTTTTTTTTGCTAATAAAAGAAAAAGTAAATGGTAGAACAGTTTTTCCTGGCTCAAATTGAAGCAGAGGTGGTATCATCCTGACTATGATGGGTGACTACCAATAGTACCAAAGTCTTATTTTAATGTATCGGTACTCACAGCGGTGACCGATACCAATATCGGCCCCCCTTCTGCGGCCGATTTACGATCAGGGAGAAGAAAGTTGAAATAATATGAATACAAAGTTGCCATTAACTTCATGCAATTTTATGGAAAAATAATATATTGGGATATATAGGTCTTTCTTTAAAATCATCTGTCATTTATGGGTGAGGAATTTTATTTACTAGTAGTATCGGTATTTGTTATCAGTAGCAGTGACTAGTGTTGTTCCAAAACCGATACTGGTATCGGTATCGGCAGAGGCCCCGATACTGCATTAAAACAGTGGTATCGGTAAGTACAAGTAACATGCAGATACCATTAATTCTGACGCCAATATAGAACTTTGGATGCAGCATCTTGTGTCTTGCTCATGCCCGACATTCACTGATGTGTGACATGTTCACTGCATGCTGAGCTAAGATATCCTATTGGCTCTTGAATGCTCTGAACCAATGGCAGGACAGCTTTTTCACATCGAGAACAAAAACAACTTTGGTATCGGTATGGTATCGGCTGATACTGCAAAGCTGGGTATCGGAATCAGTATCAGGAGCCAAAAAACGGTATCGGAACAACACTAGCAGTGAATATAAGAGTTGCATATCGGTTGGGAAAAAAGTGCCATCGACCATTCCTAATCCTGACCATGTCCCATTACGTGCATGTATTCTGTAAATTCAACTGACTCGCTTTAATTTTTTACAGGCAACATATAATAATTCTATGTTTGAATAATAAGACTATCATCATGTTAAAGCATTCATTCATTATCAGTCACTCAGATTGGAGGTGGCCGCCTCAGAATTTTGTACACAGGAAAAACTCCCTGGATAGTAAGGTAAGTAAATTTTTGGTGTGCATGTGCAAGGGAGACACGTGCTTCAAGTTTCAACTCACCCTGGGAAGCCATGTTCCTTTCCTCAAACCACGGCCGTCACAGCTTCCTGATCTGAAACGCACAGGAAAACACCATAAGCCTCAGTGACCCCTCGCTTCCTTTCTTTCCCGACTCATTGTTAATGATTACACCAAAAACAACTGCAATGTGCACACTTCATGCAAATGGAATCACTGTTGTGGTCTCTGCTGAAACAGACAACCTTGTGGTGCCATCTTTTCGTCTTTGTATGAAATCCACCCAAGCAAATTGCAGTTTGTATACAAGGCCCACATTAAGCACCGCAGCTAGGTAGTACTTATGTAAATGAGGGTGGGAAATGGCTCACTTGGAAGGAAAATAAGCAGTGGGAGAGAAAGGGCGTGCGTGTTCCTCCACTGACTTTGAAGCAGAAAGTACACATTTCAAATTAACACTGTGGCTTTGTTTTAGACCGCTATGCCAAATAATTTGTTACATATGACCAAAAACCAAGAGTGAAAGAGGGCACAGCATCCAAAACTACACACGGCCAAAGTATCATCCCCATGGAAAGTTTATACAATTCCAAGAAGTCACTGACACCATGAAATCTGATTCAAAGGTGGTTCAGTTCTGGGAGACGATTACAACTCTTGTCAGCGCAAAAGAGTGCACCACTGATAGGAACATGAGCCAAAAGTCAAACAACTCTGGTTTCCTGACAAACATTCCGTTGGAAATGCAGCACTTCAAAAATAAACAATATCCAGACGATGAAGGAAGCTGCTGTGGTAAATTGTTTAATAGTGGCTGTTTAAAAAGAACTTGAGATCTTAGCAGCTAGTTGTTAGTCTAAATGTATCACTTTCTAGAGAATATGCACATGCCTGCGCCAAGTGCATATTTGCCCAAGACTCACAATTTTCTATACTTTTCCTTAAGAGATAATGTACTTATTCCACATCCAAATTACTGCTGCACGATTATGACAGTATAATAATATCATCATGTTAGGGAAAACATCTGTATTTTTGTTGCTCTGCTTTTCAACAAATGTATGAAAATTTTCAGTGCAAAATGAAACTAAAATGAATTGACTAAATTACAAATAACAACAAAAAAAATGCCAAAGAATTTATAATTTAGGCTCCCGTTTCAGAGTGTGCTGGCTTGTTATTTAGGAACCTTAATTGAGCCTTAACCCAGATAGTTGGTTGACTACTGGTGAGAAAGTGATGTGCAGCAGAGCCTGCAATTTTAATTTCACCACGGCAGCCAGAATGGTGATTACGATTAAAATTTGGAAAATGGGATTTCACAATATTTTCTTTAACACTTACTGTAAGTAAAAAAATAAATAATAATAATAATAATTTTGGAAATCTAATGTATCGGCACTTGGTATCAGTGAGTACTGAAGATTTGAGTATCGTATCGCAAAAAATAAAAATAAAAAGTGGTATCGAACATCACTAATAATAATATTTTTTAAAAGTTCTCAAAGTTTCTACCCCTGCCAAAAAGTCCAGCATTTCTCAATTACACAACTTGATCCCAAGGACCAGGCCATGTGTTAAGACCACCAAACTAGTAAAATAAGGTTGTTTTTTTTCAAATTAAAGGTTACAGGTGGAAAGTCTCAATAGGTTTTTTAATTCACCCCGCCTAAGAATGTCTGCATTAAAAGGTAGGGAAAGTTTTTGTCTATAATACCACATTGATCAAATCTCGCAAACTGAATTCTCGCGGTATGTGTTCAAACACGAGAACCCATCTTGTACTGCTCCCGCTGATCCATTTGGAACTGACCTTTTTTAGGTTGGACCAATCAAGCGTTGCTTAGGGCTGGACTTGAAGCTGTGACGAAATCAAGAAGCCCGAAGCTTGGAAACAAACGAACCAAACATGGCGACACTGGTGGACGAATGCATGGACACATGGAGTTCCCTCTTTTTAGCACTTTTGTTTTGACACCAACAAACTTATCTCCCCCCAAACAACAAACAGTCACATCAACTCTAACGCACTGTTTCCCATTAAAATACTGCCAACATGCAACCATTAGGCTTAACTCCTGCACTGAATGACTTCTCTTCACATACCCAAAGGACCCAAATTCAACTGCAAAACTAAAACAATCTCAAGTCAGGCAGTTGGTATGTTGTTTCATCCCACACAAAAAGCTCAATTCTAATTCACTGTTCACACGCCATCCTGTCAAGCTTGAGAAGCTAGAACTCACTTACCCCAACCCCCCTCTTTAATGGGAGCCATATGTGCAACACTAGACTTCATACAAATCAAAGCAACAAATCAAAGCAACCATTCACACTGGTGGAAAAGTGGATCTTTGCATCAGGCTTTGAAAGACGAGCCAAAAAAAAGGCCCAGTCTTCAATTGACAGCAAACAAATGGTAGCCTTACCCTCCAGCTGAACAGACTAAACCATGAACCAAGTCAAGGCAGTACAAGCTTCAAGTTCCAACAAAAACTGAATGGGGGTTTCTTTAAAGCCAGATGTGAGGTCTACAATTCAGATCTGGTCTAGACTAGAAAAGCCATAAAATACCACGAGTCCTTAGTGTCACAAGGCAGTCCGACTGCATCAAAGCCGTAAATTGTGTACTTCTGCTACTACCGTCTTTAAAAAAGAACAAAGTTAATTGACATATGCCTGGTGTTTATTTGTTGCATTTATGAATGAAACTCTATCAATGGAAAATAGAATAGAGAAGATTATTCCACTAGCGTGTCAAGCCCACAATGGTGTCCAACTAGGGACACTTACATTTTCTGCAGAATCAATAATATCTCTCACAATGCATTTAAAATGTAATCAATTATCTATTGCCTAGCAGCTTTTATCTATCGATTGGTTTTTAGGAACTTAACCGCTGAAAAGGAAAACTGCAATAAATTGTGGAACCGTAAACACAGATCGCAATAACATAATGATTCCAAAGTAATTTATAAAAAAAATGAAAATAAAACTAACATTGATGGTTGTTAGCAGAGCCTGGTAGTAATATTATAAAGTGTGAAAGTAAGAATGTTTAAACAATTACAATTCTAGTGCTATACATGTATTCATTCAACAAGCTGCCTTTAAGGAAGGCGCAGGAGGTCAGAGCTGCTAGATGCAAGTTGGTTGAGTGTTAGCGAAGCAATGTGCAGGGTCAGCAGCCTCACTGCTGGCTGCCATATTACTATACAATGAGCTCAATAGCTGCAGCCTCTGCAACATAAGGTGGCCGTCCGTCTCCAGTGCGGGATGATGGATGGCACAGAAAAGCAGTCAACTGTATGTACTCAATCTTTTTTGCTCGGATACTGTCCACATATTCTAATGTAAAAAGCATAAAATTTATATATTTGAGTCAAAATCAACTTTATAACATTGTTCTTCGCATGCGACTTTGTTGGTACACTACAATGCAGGCCACGGTTCAGTCTTTTAAAACTCATGCCAGACCATTTAATTGACTTATTTTAAAAAGTACTAATACCAAAATATGTTAACTATTAAAAGTTAATCATGTAGTGTAAAATAACATTCAGTGTGGACGAGGGTTGAAATTGTTTTTTTTTTATATCTCAAGTAAATTTGGCTTTTTTCGTTTAATTCAACCCAGATTCGTTTATCTTCCCCCAATTTACCGATTTTACATAATTGTGATTTAAATCAATGATATACTTTGTAACCCCCCCCCCCCACACACACACACACACACACACACGCGCGCGCGCACGCACAAAATTACGCCAATGTAGAAAATTATGCCTTCGCAAAAGTCGCTATTTTGTGAATGTTCGTGGCAAAGTGTGATAACTCTTGAAAGCTCTCGCTCCGACCAACCTCAACCATGTAAAGGAGCCAGCCGCATAGGTTACTTTGGTTGATAGTCCAACGCAGCCGCCCCTCTGCCACAGCTGCCGGCTGGCCCGACGTAGTTGCTCAAACACTCCTGACTCGAATTTCATACTCAGGCTCCACCTCGTCTTCCTCCAAAGCAACAACGGCTGGGAGGAATGTGTGGGGCTTTGTTTAAAAAAAACGACACGAAAACACGCTGCCGTTAATAGAGTAAGCATTTCAACATTGTCCATGAAAGGTTTTGGTTCTGTTGAAAATGACTTGACTTCAAATACGGAGCGTAGCGATTAATTACACACTCAAACAAATGTTTGGTGAAACTTATTTTAACTTCGTTACGCCGAGTAGATAAAGTAAAAGACATGCCCACGCATAGCTTGAGCAAAGCGAAGCGACCATTGGTGCAAAACCACTTAACCAAAATGAAAAGGGGAAAAAAAAAATCCTAGAACCATGAGTCACTAAAGTGGAATGTGGCCAAAAATCTAGGTGGCAACGATAGCTTCAGTGGACTGCTGTAGGGCTCTGTCCTAACATCCGAGACCAACATTGCAGTTTAGGTTATATTTAGTCGATGTATACCGAATTCCCCTACACGGAAGTTAAAATTAAATTCAATTTAAGAGTGACAACATGTCATTAATAAATAGCCATTATCCCCGGGACGTGGTGCCTGCTATGTCCCAAACGGAAGCCATGAATGCAGCAGCTGAGTCCCGACCGGCTCGTGTTGAAATCCCGGCTCGATTCCGGTTGGCTCTCAGTGAGACGCGGACATGATCAGTGTAGTTTAATTTTGCTTCCTACCCGTATAAAAACGCAGCAAATCCTCGAACTTGGATTTAGACGGAGGGGAAAAAATCAATCTGTAAAAAGTCGAGGAAAAATGTGCCGCCGGTAATCAACGGGAACCCCCGTCCAGTCCCTCCGAAGTCAGTCAATCACGTCTCGTCCAGGAAGGTGCTGACTGGAAAATGTAAGATGGCGGCTGGTTTATATAGACCGCAGAACGCCTCGCAGTGGTCATGTATCCTGCCGTTAGCTTGGATAAAATAGAAACGCAAATCAGTAAATTTAATCTCTTTGACAAATTAAGACATTGGTAAATAATAACACAATATACGGACTGTATAGGTTTTCAAATTACGCTAAATGAAAATGGAAACCAGCAAAAACTATGAAGATCTATAACTTGAGTATGAATACACAATAAAATCAAGTTTCGGCAGACTGAAAAGAGGAGACGTGATTCTCTTCCTAAATCAAACCACTTGAAATGTGTAGAAAAGGAATGGAGGACCAAAAGTGCCATAATTAAATAAATGAATACACCATTAAATAATAAAATAAATGTGTCATTAATTAATTAAATGTTTCATTTATTAATTAAATACGAAATTAAATAAATAAATGTGTTATTAAATGTGTCATTAATTAATGAAATTACCTATGATTATTTGTGTGTGTGTGTGCGTGTGTGTGTGTGCGTGTGTGTGTGTGTGTGTATGTATGTGTATATATATATATATATATATATATATATAGTTCATGGTCACTGTGTTGCGGTGTTTCATGAATTAATTTTATCTGTCAAACTCACCAATCAAAGTTTGGTGGGCAGGTCCTAACACCTGATTGGTCACCCTGCTCACCAAGTCAAGGCAAATCCATTACAGAATAATGAATTGATACAGAGTGAGTAGCTAGTAAACACAATTCAATAGGCTGGGTGACACTATTGACCTCAATGGGTGCGTTACCATTAGACTCAG
This sequence comes from Leptonotus elevatus, assembly GCF_054856555.1. Lineage (NCBI taxonomy): Eukaryota > Metazoa > Chordata > Actinopteri > Syngnathiformes > Syngnathidae > Leptonotus > Leptonotus elevatus. The sequence continues at coordinate 3,827,409 of NC_141244.1, read as the reverse complement.
ATTTACGCTCTCATGAGGTGCTTTTTGAGACGTGTTGAAATGGAAGTCACTTTTTTCGCATTTCCTGTTGTCATGTGACCTCGCCGGGTAAAAGGAAGAAAAGGAAGGTGGAAGTATAGGGCCACTCGCTTTTGTGTCGGAATTGCTTCCTGAGGGGACAACAAGTCTTATTGAGCCAAGGCTGCCGCGGCTCCATACACACATTCTATTTATTCTCATGACGTTCATGAGGAGCCGTTAGCGTGACGTGACCGCCTACAAGAACTGCAAGATCTCGCGAGAGTCGAGGCGGGACATTACGAGAACTACGCCTCACAAGCAAATCAGTCTTCAATGGAAACACCTACAAGTCAAAACTGTACTTTATGAAATAGTAGAAATATCGCTTTTATTTTTATGTTGGTTTTGCACAATAACAAGCCTCGATCACTCTATATCAGCAAAAAAAAACATCACCTTAGCCGCCATGTTTCTAACCTCTTCAGGCCAAAGCAGTCGATTAGACAAGATTTGAGTGAATCAGCCCCGCCCACTAACTTTGACGGGCGAGTTTGACAGATAAAATAAATTCATGAAACGCTCCAACACAGGAACATGAAATGAATAAATACAGAAATAATTATATATATATATATCTATTTATATATGTAGGTAATTTAATTAATGACACATTTATTTAGTTATTGGTTTATTTAATTCCATATTTAATTAATAAATGACACATTTAATTATTTCATGACACATTTATTTAATTATTGGTTTATTTATTTCCATATTTAACTAATAAATGACACATTTAATTATTTCATGACACATTTATTTATTCACTCTGGTTTCCTCCTTCATTCTAAAGACATGCATGGTAGGTTAATTGAACACTCAGTCCATAGGTGTGATTGTGAGTGTGGATGGTTGTTCTCTGTGTGCCCTGCGATTGACTGGCAACCAGTTCAGGGTGTACCCCGCCTTTTGCCCAAAGCCAGCTGGGATAGGCTCCAGCGCCCGCCGTGACCCTTGTGAGGACAAGCGGTTGAGGAAAAAAAAAATTATATATATATATATATATTAATTATAATACAATTGTCGTTATTGTGTTTTACATCCACATCAAAGTTTAGAAGTTAGTTATTAAAGTTCTACAGCAGTGGTGTCCATACGGTTCGGGGGTTATTTGCGGCCCGCCATCCATTTTCTACCGGCTTATATAGACCTTTTCTAGATATACTATTGACAACAATTATAGTAACCAAATTTCTCATTATAGTGCCTCACAAATTAAGATATTTCAGTGTCAAAAGCAAAAAATGTTTTTTTTCTCCAGTAAAAAGAAGAAGAAGAAAACAAAAACAAAGAAAAAGACAAAAATACTATCCTCTACTTTCTGCTGTCTGTGTCATGGTCTGATTTGTGAACATCACATTAATTACGAACTAAGATCCTCAAGTAACTTTAAAAAATAATAACAATAAAATATTGCTGATTGCTCTTGCTTTAGTTCTTAATGTAAGGATCTATTCTACTAGGATATAGGGCTGTAGGCCACCCCAAAATGAGGAAAAATTATTATTTTTAAATTGCCTTATCATCTTTAACAGGTGTTAAAAATAACAGCAATACCCCCCACAAAAATAAGTATACAGTAATATATATTGCTTGATTTATTGGAAAGTCGGACAATGTCAAAGTGGCCAATTTTCTCTATTCAGGTCATTCTAGAATTGGAGGACATTTTACGTCCCACACATCAAATTTCAAATAATCCATATACAAAATACTAAAACATGCATTTTCTGAGTAAATTTACTTGTTCTGAGACCAAATCTAAAATAAAATTAAAATAAGAGAAAAGAAAAGAAAAAATAAGAGAAAAGAATGCTTGAAAATAGTTTTAACAATACGAAATAAGTTTGTACCCCCTAAAAATGCCACTTTTCTCATATCCCACCCCCCAATGACAAATTGAATCTCAAATAAAACAGTTAAAATGAAATTGAAAATGCCTAACCTCCAAGCGCCCCCCGTACACACACACACACACACACACAATATTTTTATTATTATCAAAATTCATTAAAATGTGTGTCCCACAACATGCACGCAACCCTGTTACCATAACCTGTATTGTATAGCATGGTAGAAGAAGAAGAAAGCAGTCTATCACATGATGGGCGTGATATCAGTTTTCTAAAAGAATAGGTAGAGCAAAGGTATGTCCTCACTTTTATTTTTTATATCTTTTAACATACTTAGCCGTGATTGAATGTCTCACTGATGCAACCCTGTCCTGCAAATCATAGGGTAAGTAAGACAAGGATAGCCTACATTTGTTTTAAATAATTTTTTGGGACCCTTGTGGTCAGAGCCGCTACCTCTGTAGAAATGTTTAAATCTCGACTATTTATATATTATTATATATTATTTTTACACTCTTGCATTTGGCTGTATTATGTTACCTGTTGACTGCCGCTGCTCACTTTTACTCCCTTCTCCCCAGTTTGGAGAGGGAGTTAGCCGCCACTGAGCGAATTGGATGTTGCTGTACGGATTCTGCACCAATTAACCGGGACAATATCTGAGGCAGTTGGAGTTGTTGCCATGGAGATTTCTGCATGACCAACCAGGCCTAGTTCCCTGATGGAGTCTTTTTGCAGTGCTTCAACTTATTAAATGGGCCCTCACACTATTTTGGTTAACAGTGTTTAGCACCACATACTGTGTAAATTGTTGTCAATTCGGCATCCATTGCAGCCTGGTCATCCTGGAAGGTGGATTTCCACATTTGCGGCCCCTTCTCAAGGTTTCTTATTTGTTAGGTTCGCGTATGCCACCGTGAGGTCCCACAGGGCGCCGCAGCTGGGGAGATCCATGAAAATTAGCCAGCTCACGTTCAGAGTCACCGCCATGGGCCAGGAAGAGGAGTGGCCCGCGGTGACGGGCCCAAAGACACGACTCGACTTGCATACCAACCTTCGGCGCACGCAGACCCCCTCCGCCCGCCCTGGTGGTGGGGAGGCGCTGCACACGCGCAGACACATTTCCTAGTCCTCTTTGATTGTGCTTCTTCCATGCGGAGAACTAGGCATTGAAATTTACCACCGACAATTTAAAATCTGAACAATTTTGAAGGAATGTTATTGTGTACTCATTTCTTCATGCCCAACCCTTGTAAAAATGTGCAAGTATATGAAGCCAGAGGAGGACACTTCCGTCTCTCTGTCGGCCCCATCGTTGTCAGATGCTCACAATTTTGGGGCAAATGCTTTATGATGCTAAGCCTCTACAAAATACACTGACTTACTGGTAATATGTTTTGTTTTTTCTAGTAATTATTTTCGATTTACCTCTTTCTTGATTTGTTTGTACTTTGTTATATATCTTCCTACCGGTTTGGTAGCACCTTTTGTTCTTGTTTTTTTCTCTTTTGTATTTCAGAGAGAGAGAGAGAGAGAGAGAGAGAGAGAGAGAGAGAGAGAGAGAGAGAGAGAGAGAGAGAGAGGTGGTACACTGGTAGGCCTGTCTTCTTAATGTGTAACTGTATTTTCTTAATCTTTGTATGTTTTTTAAATATTTTGTTTATTTAAAAAATATTTTTATTTGTTTTTTAAAGAGTGGACCCTGAGTCTGGAATAAAATTGAAATTGAAAATTGAATTTAAATTAAGCTTGCTTATTTTGCTGCATGATTTTTAAAAATGTCATTAGATAATAAAATTTTTATTTCTTTAGGTACACATTAAATATAGAAATAATATCGATATCGCTATATTCAACATATATTGCATGTTTTTCCAATATCGTGCATCCCTAGTATCAATACTTATTTTTTTGACTGGCAAGGACAGAATGATCAATACTGATGGAATGCCCACCTTTGTCAGTCATTCTTAAAATAGTGGTGACGAAGTGATGACGGAAGCGTGGGTAAAATAAAACAACAGACCAGATTACAGGTTGGTTTGGTTTGAAAAAAGTGGCGGACTGAAGATGGCACCGACGAATGACGAACCATCAAAAATATGTAAAATGCCCGCCTCTGTATATAACATTCTCACATTTAAAAAATCAGTTTTCAACAACAATGCCAGATGGGGGCATTACATTTGTTGTCCTTCTAGATAGTATAAAAAGGTGAAACACTGGCAGTGTGCAAGGAAAGTGGAAGGTTTTTAAATGTGGAAAAAACAAAGCACAAAGTTAATGTGAGTAAGACAACTCCTTTATTATGAAAATAGGTCAAAAGTCAGAACAAGGCAAACAAACTGGAAAAACTGAAGAGGAAATGATGACAATAGACCACGCCACAGGTAGAACACATTCAGTAGGAACATAGTTTCCCGCTTCTATTCTGATATCTCTCATTGCATGCCTGCATGTGTCATTTTGTTCAATGTGTGTTTATGTGCAATGCAAAATCCAGTGTATATAATGCAAGGTGTAAGATGAATCCTTTGAGATGTTATAATCAGTATAATAAAAATGAACCTGCCTGGTTTTGGAATGTGGAAGGAATGCTCCACAAGAGTGCCTTATTTAACATATGATCCTCACAACTATGAGGCAAACATGTTCAGAATCATCTTTATTAGCGAAGTATATAAAAACTCAAGGATTTGTGTCCGGTAATGTGAGCTACGGATTGTCCAATCCAATCCACTGTATGGGTATGCAGTTTGATACAGGCAAAATAACTGGATCGGTATCGGATTGTTTTTTATTAGAACCTGTCCGAGCCAGTCCATGAGCCCAAACTATCATACATCCTCAAATTAACTTTGTGTGTCAAATCATTGCACAGACGAACTGTCGCCATGGCGCCGTATGTGCACATTTCTTCTTTGTTGGTCTCAGCAACTTCTTCTTTGGGTTGGTGCCTCGTCTACAGTTGCTGACCCCAAGAAAGAACTGGTTGAGATCAATGAAGAAGAATCGCAGACGCACTTGCACATAGCTGTTTCAAGGCACAGCAACTTCTAGCCATGTTCAAATGCTCATTCCTAACCAAAAACATCACCAAAGTAGTGTTTTCTTCCATTCGCCCCTCTATGAGTAATTCAAGGTCATTCTGCTCTCCAAGCACCAGCCCCTCCCAACCTGAAAAAAACGCGCTGTTGGCACTTTTTGACGTCATTAGGAGTGGATCCTCCCCCACACCGCTTCTGCGGACTAAACGCACGCCCAGTGACAAAAACAGCCTTTATCAGTAAGCATTCTGTCCAAATGAATTCAAAGAAATCAATTAACCTTCACATTTGTAATGCCAAAGTGCAATGAAATGACAATTGGCCATCTTAAAATCCCAGTTCTGGCTGATACTTGTGTAAACTACAAGTCTAATTTTTGCACTGCTGAACCTATCTGGACAGCTGGTGTAGCGGTTAGTGTGCTTACCCTGTAAGCCGCAGCTTTGTGGTTCACAACCAGCTCTAGTGTTTTTTTTCCTTCTCCTTCTTCTTTCCTCTCGCTTCTTCCTTCTCCTCCCCTCCTCCTTCGCGATTTCTTGTGACAAGGAGCCGTTTTGTTTCAAATGTTTATTGAAGAATTGGTGGCTTGCATGGCCATTTAAAGGAGCTTTCAAACGCAGAGCCCCAACAGTAGACTGCAGCCAGCTCGCCGGGGGCGCAGCAAGCACACGGGGAGAGGCGGGGTTTTACTGAACCGGGTGTTTTACTTCCGCATTAGAAAACTAACCAACAAAACACCTAATATTACATTAAAAATTAGATCGCCCTGGTGTCAAAGGTAAGATTTAATCATTATATGCCTATAGTGGAAGGGCTTAAAATATCGTGGCGTAATCCCTTTAACTTGGTTCAATTAATAAATGAATGGCCACCTCAGTGCAAAGGAGGTTGCACGATGTGCAGACCTGAAGTACAACGTGTTTGACGAGCTTCGATTGTGCCTTAGCCAACAGCGTTCTTTACTTCAGTGAAGTCAAAATTGGGTGAGTTATAACCATTAAAATACATTTATCGCCAAAATTAAGGCAGTTTACGGGCTGCTAAAAAATATTGATGGCTTTAGTTTGGACACCCCACAATATATCTCTAGCTGTAGTCATGCCTGCAGTTTTAATAAAGACAGCAATTATACATGACTTCAGTGTGCTTTCCTTTTTGTTGGGGACCAGGTTAGTTGTTGTACAGTGAATGTGGTGTTTTTACGTATGAAGTATATTACACCCATGTTGTATTAACACCTTTTAGAGGGACCAAAAAGAATCAGATCGGTATTGACTAATCTTCAAAGCTGCAGGATTGGTATCGGTATTGGATATGAAAAATAAGTATTGTCGAGCTACAATAGTCTAGCAGTTAAAAGCAACTATGACAAAGACGTGACACATAAATAAGTACAGAAAGTCTATACATAATGTAAGGATACCATTAGTGCTGTAGTGCTGACCAAAGACAGCTGTGCAAGTGACGTTGAGAGTCATCAAGCAAAGATAAAGTGTGCAGTAGTGTGTCAATTACAACACAGTGACGTTGTGCAGATGATGGAGATAATCGTCGTATCATTTAAAGTGACCAGTAGCACAGTAATTGTGATACAACTTTTAATATGCAATGATGATCAACAACAGTCATACAAATAAGATACAATAATTAATGCAGTAATACTATCACACAGGGATTTGCAAAATTTTGAATCAACTGTCTAAGAGTAATGCCTGCTGGTTTTACTGTGCATAGTAAAGCGCTTACCTGAGGGAAAGAACTGAAAGAGGTAGTGACCCAGGTGTCGAGGGTCCGAGAGGATTTTGCCCACCCTTGTCATGGTTCACGCAGCATGCAAGTCTTGACGAGTGGGTAAGGGGACACTGATAAAAAAAAATTCAGCACCTCTACTCTGTTGCAGTCATATTTTTTCCTTGCGGCATGAACAGGCCAGACTGTGATGGACTGTTTCAATGACTGCTGTGCTGTCTCAACAGCTCCTGTGGCAGGCCATGCTTCTCAGAAAGTACATCCTCTGCTGGGCCTTTTTTTAGGATGGAGCGGATTTTTCCTAAGTCTACGATCTTCATTACAATGTTGCGGTATCGTATCGGATTGTTTTTATATTACAACTAGTCCGATCCAATCCATAAACCCAAACTACATCATATCCTCAAATTCACTCCGCATGATATGTCATCGCACAGATGAGCTATCGCCATGGCACAGTAAATCGAGACGCTTTGAGTTTTGACTCTGTACCGAGCCGCCTTTGTATCTTCTGCTCCATCCTTCCCTCACTCGTGAACAAGACCGCAAGATGCTTGGGGCAGGGTCTCATCCCTGACCCGGAAGGGGTACTCCACCCTTTTCTGACTGAGGACCGTTGTCTCCGATTTGGAGGTGCTGACCTTCATCCCACCCGCTTCACACTCGACTGCGAACTACTCCGGTGATTACGCCTTGATGAAGCCAGCAGTACCACATAATCTGCAAAAAGAGATGCAATACTGAGGTCACCATAGGAATTCTGTCCATAAATGTTATGAATAGAATCTGTGACAAAGGGCAGCCTTGGCGGAGTCCAACTCTAACGAAACAAATCCGACTCACTGCCAGCAATGCGGACCAAACTTTGACAGGTGGTGCAGGGACCGAACAGCTTGTATCAGGAGGTTTGGTACCCCGTACTCCTGAATAACCCGACATAGAACTCCCTGAAGAACATGGCCGAACGCCTTCTGCAAGTCCACAAGACACATGTAGATTGATTGGGTAAACTCTCATGCACCCTCAAAGACCGTACCAAGGGTGTAGAGCTGGTCCACTGTTTCACGGCCAGGACGAAAGCCACACTGGTCCTCCTGAATCCAAGAGTTGATTTACAGACGGACCCCCCTCTCCAGGACCCCTAAATTGACCTTACAGGGAGGGTGAGGAGTGTGATCTTGAAAAGGGGACCACCAACCTGGTCTCCACTCCAGTTACTATTAAAAATAAAAACTAGCTACTGTATAATGAAAATTAGGGTGTACTTTGCCTTTTGCCTAAAGTCAGCTGGGATAGGCACACCAGTAAACTTGGTGAGGATAAGTAACAAGAATGGATGGCTATCATAGATGAAATGCAGTTTTTCTTAATCTAACCAGATGGTTAAATTTGTAGCTACAGTCAGTAGGAGTTTGATACTATGCGTATCATCTTATTTTGTCATATTGTCACTGTGTGGTAGCTTTATGTGTTCACTGTTCATGTACTAAATTTTCTTCCGGTATTGCTATCGGGCAAGCCACACCCACTTTCTTGAACGAAAGATAGTTGGACGGGTAACTCGGCTGTTAAAAGCTACAGTGAGTTGCAAAAGCATTCATACCCATGAGCAACACTCAATTTATTGGCACAGAACAACGGAAAGGTGTGTTTCACCTGTTTGCATGAAAGGAAATCCATCACTGTTTTAGTTCATAAGCACTCTAGAGATTGCATAAGTATATATTTCATTATTGCAAAAGTATTCACACCATTACACCAAAGTTGTTATTTTGAGTCAAAAATGATTGCCCACTATTGCAACACAGTCAGAAGCCTGCATTTAGTCACCTGTGACACGTAGAGGCTTGATTATTCCTTATAAACTATGCCCAATAGACACCTGCCCACAGTCAACCCATGCTTGTCAGCAGACAACAGTCATGAAGTCCAAGGAGCTGTCATAATAATTCACAAAGAAAGTTCTACAGAAGCATAGAGATGGACAAAGCTATCCATCCATCCGTCCATCCATTGCAGGTTCATTCCATGTGCCAAAAAGTACTGTTGCATCACTGGTCCGGAAGTGGACGCGCCATCACTGCAAAAAGCAAGAGGAAACTGCTCAGGGAAGCGAGAGAAAACCCCTCCGTAAGACCTGAAGAAGTCTCTCCAGGTTGCTGGTACTAATGTCCACAATATTCTGCACTTACACAAGGAAGGGCGCTATGGGTGTGCTTCAAAGAAGAAGCCATAATTGAAAAAACAACATCTCCAGAATTGAATGAATTAGTGTTAGAGTTTTACAATTTCCGATTGCATGCAAGGCCATGAAGGTGTCCGAATGTGAACAGATGAACGAATTCCTGAATGTGATTAGATGAATACATTTGTAGGTGGGGCCAGTGCAACCCCGAGTTGTTACATTTCCTTAACAGACATCTGTTGTTGTGAATTGAAGTGTATTCAAGTGGCGAATTAATAAATGTGTGTACATTTTTCCCACACAATAAACTTTCTGAATATTGGATTACTCGGAAACAATTGTCCCTTCACTCTTGCAGAACAAAGTCAATGTGAGTGTTATTGATTTAATTAATCAGGTTTAATTGTTTTTAAGACATAATATTTAGCAATGTTATATGGGTCAAATTTCATCCTAATTAACCTGGTTCATCACAGTACAACTCTCGGCTACAGGTCATTTGAAGTTAAACATTCAATTTAGTTTCATCCTGTCAGACTAATCCAAAATGCATATGAAATGGCTGTGCATCTAAAAGGCTGTGCTGAAATAACACAGCTTTTCCTGTTCCCAAAGTCTCCACTGAACCAGTAGGCTATAACACACTTTAGGATGTCTGGCCCAGCGCGTCCAAAGGTAGAAGACATCTTAAAGGATCTTTGTGCAGTTGGTCACTTTTTTACACGTGACTGACACCTCTGGCCCAAAACGTTACTGCAGCATCTGTGTCAGGCTCATTCATGGTGCGCTTGCTAGTACGTGCATCTTAAAGCGACAGCCACAGTCAACAAAAAACTGTCTACTATAGTCTCTACTATAAAGCGAAGATAAAAGCTGATAGGTGCAGTCAGAGTAAAACAGTCAGGGCTCTTCGTACTCATCTGGGCATTGGTGGAGCATGCACGATGTAGAAAAAACTTTAACATTACCTTTTTAAACACAATGCACCTTTAAGTTTTGTTACAACAGTGAAAAAAAATGTTGCAGAAGTAAGCAAACTGGCAACTGATCTTCTGCTGCTTGTATGGATTTTCACTGGGTACTCTGGCTTTCTCCCACTGTCCATAACCATTTATGTTAGGTTCAATAAGGACATTAACTTGCCAGCTCCAAAAAGTTGATTTTTCACATTGCTGTCCATTTGGTTGTACTGTGTATACTGTATATTGTTTTACAAATATGTTTTTTTGTTTTTTTGTTTTTCATATATGAACCAAAAAGGAGAGTACTTGGTACCTAATGTCACATTTTGGGCTGAGTTTAATGACAAAATCACGGTTCAGTATATACCTCGGTTTTGGGGTAACGGTTCGGTACAGATTCAGCCTAACAGGAAAAAGTAACAAAAAGTCCAAAAAGCAAAATTCAGTGTTTCTTTTCATTTATATTTTAGCAAACAGTAGAGTAAGTAGCAGTTTGTTTAACATAGTGAGTATGTTTACATGCACTCAAAACCTGCATTTTTTTGAAAGGCCATGTAAACACATGCAAAAACCCAAATATGCTCTTAAACCCAAATAAAACCCCTGGATTATTCCTTTTCGAACCCGAATTCTTTGTCATATAAACGTATATCGAATGTTTAAAAACATGTTTTAAAAACATGTCAAGTGCATGCACATGCATGACGCGCGTACTTGATGATGTTGCAGTGCAACCCCGCACACAAAATGGTGCCCCCCCCACGGGTGAAAGATGGTGCCCCCCAACCACCTCACAGGTGATGGTGCACTACGCACTGTGGGTACTCTGCATAGGCTATAGGGAGTGGCAGCCCTATGTAAACCTGAAATGTAGTTTCAGTCAGTTTTCTTTTATTTATTTTTTAAATAGTTTTGTTTTTATTTTTATTTTGTCAATGAAAATGCTTTTTCAATTTTAGTTTTAGCTACTTAGTTAGTTTTCGTTAACTAAAATAACATTGGACAGGTTGCCAGTCAATTACAGGGCACATCGACTTTGTTCACACTGCAAGCAAATGTGATTTGTCAATCACATAAGACCAAGAATTGCCCCTGCTCGCACTGCAGTATTTAAGCATGCAGTGAGAGGTTTGGTAATATCCACAAAGTAGCAACTGAAGGTAAGATTATGCCAAAGTTGTATGTCTTTATTGTCTTATGAAGTCAGTACGTGTACGTGTGTGCGCGTGTGTATGCGTGTGGTTTGGTATGTATTTTGCATCATTACTTCATGTGATTTTTGCTGTCCATAAAATCAAGAAGCAAACAAGCTGGTCATGGCAAAAGTTGCATTTGGGGCTGACAGTCTGAATAAGGCACAACCATTCACACTCACATTAACATCGATGCTCAATTTGGAATCTTCCGTTTGCCTAACATGGATGCAAGCACATAGAAAACATACAAACCATAAATAAAGGTCCACGGCAAGTTTCATATCCAGACAGTAACTCAGATGTGCTAGCCACTTGCACTACTGTGTCGAAAGAATATTAATAAAGCTTAATATGTGAACGTATAAATGAGGCTGTATTCATAGTTTAAAAAAAAATCGCCTTTTTCCTGTACAGCATATTGCATGTTTGTCAACTTGTCACAAAGCTATTTTCAAGCATGAAGATAGCAAAAAGAAATCCCCAAATCCCAGGAGAACTGGACAACACACACATGCACCAAGCCGAGGCACCAAGGGGTGTGGTTCTTTTCTCTAGCTGTGAAAGAGAGGGGCTGGACACAGCTATACATAGGGGCAGACCAAACACACATGCACGTGTGCGCACACGCACGCACGCACACGCACAGCAACTATAGCAGCACGTCAGGATAGCACTTGGAAGGAATGTTTGTTTTGGATAGACACTCCTGCAAAGGGCTGCAGCTTTCATGGGGGGGGGGGGGGGGGGGGTGGACACTACTCACGAGGTAAAACAGAACTTAAATACCTCTATGGGTGATTTATTTTTATTTTTATTTTTTTCAGCATTGGTAAATCAAGTATCATGAAATCAGTTAATCTTATTTTAAAATAATTTTTCTCCTCTATTTTTCAACTTCATGTGCAAGCGAATTCCTTACCTTTTTTTGTTTTTGTTGTTGTTGCTTTTGACTCTTTCAAAAGTTGACCGCCCCATGGTAGAACTAAACATGATAACATGTACTGTTGTTACAAGTCAGTTGTCTTGGATTTTATCTGCCTGGATGCCAGAAACACAAATCAGCTTTACCTACAGGTACAATAAAGCAAGTCAAACTTTGGCAATATAACCGTGCTAAATCTTGCTTCCCTCTAAAAGACAATAATCGCCATTTAAGTGTGACTTTCCAAAGAGGTCTAGTTGTAATCCACCATGTGAAGAAGGAGGAACCCACATTTTAAGAGTTCTCAGGGGGGGACATGCAAGACTCCCATTTGACCCTGAGGGATTATGTGGAAGGGGTATTATGGGATGATATAGGAAACAATAAAATGGACAACACTGCTGACTTTGCAAGAGAATGAAAAAAAATAAAGTGAAGTGGTTCTATAATTCTTTAGTCCATATATTGAGGATTTGGAGACGGGACAGATGGAAACAATTCCCTGACATGTTTCAAGCCAAGTGACCATGCTAGATATCAAATGCATTTCTTGGTGATTTAAAACAGCCCCGATGGCATTTCACCTGATTTCAATGAATCCTGTATTATTGCAGAGGCAGACAATTCTCAGTCCTTGCATCTATACTGCATTAGTCGTTGCCATGGCAAATGTCCTCCATGCTGGCGGTTCAAGAGAGGCGATATTCTCCTCAGCGGCTTCTGGCAGCAGAGGAAACTGCGGGTCTCAGGGACACTATCTGCTGAAAATCAGGAAAAATACAGTTTGTAAATGTGTGTGATGCGTAAAAAACAATAACAATCAAACCACAATGCAGCTTTCTTTTCCGCTCCATCATCTGTTGAGAGCACTTGGCAGATTTTTACAGTATCTACAAATACATTTCATTTAACAATGTTTATTATGGATAATTATTAGTAGGCTCTGTGAAAATGCGGCAGGCACAATACGTAAGCTACCAATACTGATATTTCAGTGCGATGTCATGTTCAACTTCACATAGAGTGATATGAGACTTGAGGAGTTTAACGCCTTTAAAAGTCACTCATGTGCTGGATTATGGTCAACAGATACTCATTAAATCCAGTCACAACAGGATTTATAGGCCATTTTCATCATTTAGACAGCACACACCCTTATTGTGGTCATTACCATGACGTCATCGCATCTTGCACAATAAGAAGCCCACAGACTGAAGGAAGTGGCTTGATTCAGATAGTGATACAGTGGAATAATGTACTGTACTGAATTTTAATTGAAAGGGGGGGGGGGGGGTGGGGACGCCATAAGTCATTTCCTTAATTTTTGCATGGATATTAATTAAATAACACATTAAAAATGCATACTAAAAATCATGTACATATTCTTATTATTATTTTTGCTTACGTTAGCCAGCACCAACATGCTCTCGACACTTCATTTGAGACAAACAATATCCAAAAGTCTCTCTTTACAAAGAGGGTAATGCTTAGCTTTGATTGACATTGTCAGTAGTAATTGTTCACTTTTTTTTATTGTATTAATTGTAATATATATATATATTAAATCCCTGAATGGGAAATTCAGCTTTCACCGTGCTGGATAATATTGTTAATTATTATAGTTGTAGTAGTACTTTGTTGTTTCTAATTGTTTAAAGTCATCCCTGGAAACACAGATAAAGGATTATAAATGATTTATTAAATTATTATTTAACATAAGGCAAGGCGAGTCAAATTCAAGCAATTAAACTGGAAAAAAAAATTACGTCTTGCATTGATCTCAAATCATCATTCTGTCTGCGGCATGAAGCAACATCGGCTACTGCATCGCCGGCTGGAGCTCACCTTCACTTCAATCAATTTAGAAGGACATTTTTCTGCGACGGACACGGAGCTTACGAATATCCATGTTGCTTAAACTTAAGTCTCATGAGCAAATTTTATTTTCACATTTAAGATTGGCTGGACGGCGAAGGTATTGAGACCCTCCCTCTTCTGTGCTAAATCTGCTTCTGACACATCAAGCTTGTGGAGCCTTTTCTTGTCCAAAATATATTTGGAATTGTCCTTTAAACTTGTTCCAAAGCAGCTTATAGGCAACAATATCGAGTTGGCCCACAGACGACCCCTGGCATGACTGATCCTCGTAGTGTGTGCGCGCGCGTGTACGTGTATGTGTGTGCATGTGTGTGTGAGAACCGACATCTTTTTAACTGGGTTTAGCCTCCACAATACTCCTTGTCTCATGTCTATTTTACATTCTTTTTTTTCTCGGTCATGCATTCACCCCTCTCATGGGCCACAACGCACGCACGCATACACGCTCGTGCGATGACAACAGCACATTTTTGTTTACATAGGCATTGGACATGAATAGAAGCCTGAAGCTTGGGCCTCAATGAAAGCTAACGGGGCTGAATGGGGCTGATAGATTCAATGGTGAAGAGAGGAGCCCTCTTTTAAATGTTAACAGGCCATTTAGGTTAACCCAATGTCTCTCATCGTTGACTATAAAAAAAAATAATTAGAATAAAAGACACTGTAATCCAAGCAAAGCATTGCACCACAAATAAGACGGTGGAAAGAAAAACAAATGCCATAATACAATAACCGTGATTGTTTATATTCTGTATCTTTATCTAAAATAAGGGTTGATGTAACACAATCAAAACATTTATATACATTCTAAACAATTCAGTAGAAACGTGACCTTGATAGACCTCTTCAAATTCACAATATATATACAGGATTATTGTCCATTAAGAGCAAAACACAAGCATTCCTAAATTCCATCATATGACAAAGCTACATTTGTACTAAACACTCAATATGTAATCTGCAGTGTTAAACAGGTTTACATATAAACCCTAGTTATACAAGAAAAAAAAGTGGGAGCAATAAAACAAAAATAATATAAGATCAAGGCCTTAAAGCAAAGTCACATTAAAAGTAAAGCTAATTCAGTTCACTTATACCTGTAGATATCTTATTATTAGGTAAGGTTACGTGCATACACATAGACATTGTATTATAAAAGACTAGAAGCACCCCTTATAAAGATATGAGAGTATCTATTGAGATAACAAATATGCAGCATGATAAGAAATCTAAAAGCTTTTGATGCATCTGTCGTGTTCTTAATTTAGTGCTCTTTAATCTGATCAAAGGGTAAAGGATGTATTTTTCATCAGGATTCTCATCAATATGAGATTCTTGCTTTGAAAATATCCATATAGATGTACTCGCATGACCCAATAGTGAAGGGATTTTTTTTTTAAACAAAAATACAAATTCTCTTAATTTCCAAGCTTGAAATTTTATTAACATTCTAAACTTGCCAGCACAATTTTCATAGATGATGTTTTGCGGTAAACAAAGCTTTGGAAATACACATTTGCTTTCATTGAAAACATGAATAAAACCTGCAAGGCTACTTTGTAGAATACTGACTTATTAAAATGAATAAATGACACCTGACTATTATAGACGATACGTAAAAAAAAAAAAAAAATAAATAAATTGTGCACTTGTTATGTTAATGTTAATAATATTACTAATAATAATCATAATCATTTTTTGTTTGTAGATAAAAAAAAAAAGAAGCAATATACAGTCTATATGGAGTAAAGACAGGACAGTAATCTTAAATGATTGAGATGGTAATGTTTTTTTTATTTAGCTACACAAAATATCTTCATCTGGACTGTAGCATGTTTGAAAACACTGCTCTGTCTTGAAGCTACGTCACTGATACACACAATTTAACCCATCGGACATATGACCTTGACTTACAAAAATTGCAGAATTCAAATGTTGTGCACTGTCAATATTATGTATTGACATTATATAAATAATATTTTGTGCTATTTGAGTTTAAAAAATATTTTAAAATGATACTATCGAAACCATAGTCAGGTTGTAGTTTTATTTAGTTGTGAAAGGAATTTTAAGCAAAGATTAAGATTTTTATTTTTTTAATATGTGCATGTGATATTTATATATGAACAAAATACTGATTACAAATGTAAATCCAATTTAACTTAATAACATTACACAATAATGCCATTGAACGTTAAATATGTAATATATGCTTTAAATATAGCACTTGGTTGTGCCCCCATTCATGCTTTGATAAATAAGATTATGCAACGGTTTGGCAGTAATGCAGCGAGAACATAAAAAAAAAGAAGAGGTATTGTATGAAAATTGGAAAAGACAGAGGTGACAGAAGCTTGTAAACAACGGTTCTGGTTGCCACTTTGACTGTGTGTCTCACACACTGCTCTGTTAATCCACTTAAGACACAGCAGACACAAGGCCGAGTGATGTGGGGGCTCGGCACCTCGCATGGCAGTCCAACCATTTTTTTAATTAAAAACCCTCATTTTACTGTGACTGTAAAATGATGACGTTCAGGAAATAAATGCTTAAAATTTGGAAAAAGGCAGATTAAAGGGAGAGAAAAAAGGACACAGCTGTGGTTTGTGTAATTTTTCACGGTGTCGTCTCCCTGGCGCTTTCTCTCTCCTCAACATTACCTTAACAAAAGCCACATACACACACAGACACAGACACTCTAGCGGTGTGACAGACAGGGAGACAAAATGGCCGAATAGTGATGGAGGTGCTGCGTGTTCTCTTATGTCGACTAATCAAGCAACACTAATGTGTCAACACTGAACTCTCACTCTCATGAGCAAATGGACAATAAGAGAAAAAACAACACTCTATTTATATCCAGACAATGAATCGACTTCGAGGTTCATTACTTGCTACAAAATCAGTAGCAAAATATCAGGAAAATGTATTCCAGGAAACAACATCATGTTTGGTTGTAGATTTTCATGTGCGCTGTATTTTCATGTGAACGTGAAGGCTTTCTCACATCTCCACAGTGACGGAGAAAGGCTGGCCGTCAGCTTTCTTTTGAAGCCTGCCGCAGCAC
This sequence comes from Leptonotus elevatus, assembly GCF_054856555.1. Lineage (NCBI taxonomy): Eukaryota > Metazoa > Chordata > Actinopteri > Syngnathiformes > Syngnathidae > Leptonotus > Leptonotus elevatus. Next base: position 3,810,490 of record NC_141244.1, on the reverse strand, counting down.
CACTGAAAGCCTCCATTCAGTGTCATCACCATTCTGCAAAAGTGGCATGATGCATTTGGGTTCAAAAAGAATGCATACGCCTTAAATGTGCAATCACGATTGTATGGATGTGGAGCCAAAACAGGCCATTGGTAACATAAAAAAAAACATTTAATAAGCTATACTGCTGTATTGAATTTTTCACTTGCATAGAGCACTAGCTAGACAGATATACACGAGGCAATCAGCAATATCCTTGAGAATGGAAATGCATGAAAAGCAAGGAAAAGAGATACTGGGTGAGCAAGGCTGAGAAGTGACTATAGCATCAGTTGCTAATCCTATAAGTGTGTGTGTGCATGTGTGAGTGTGCGTCAGGACATATCATGGAATACAACCTGAAAGGAAAGTCTAAATGCATCTGTACTGGAGTTATTCCCACAACAATGAAAAATGAACTCAGTGAGGCCTGTTGCATTACAAATGAATTGTTCGTTACCACTGTGAGATACATGATTAAATATAGCAGTTTTAGTAGAAGACAAAATTGCTTGTTTAATTTGCATCTACCAGAGTAACATTATTGCTGTTTGACATGGGCCCCTGTTGACATTTTATTTAGGGGTGTCAAAATGTGTGCGTTAATTTTGAGTTCATTTAAAGATCCTGTAATTACACACATTTTTTAAACGCACGATTAATACTTATAAATTTAATAACAATGCATATATTTGTGGAGACTGGGGTATTTAACAATTTAAAAAATGTGCAGAATTTCACAATTTAAAAAATGTGCAGAATTTCACAAGTTACTTCATGTTAAAGAATAGATAGCTCTTAATATGAAAAGAAAAAATGCACTGAGCTGTCACCAATGTCTTACAAATGCAATAATGCCATCTAGTGGCAGAAAAATGACCTCAACACACATCCATATCACACTCGTTTTTTACAGTACATCTTTAAATGTACATGTACATCAGTTCATCTTTTTTATTTTAACTACATTTTATGAATTATTATGAAATTACTGTATCAATGACTAAAATATGCAGCAAAAAATTTAAACTATAGTTTAACATATTTTCCACTTTTATGTTAACAAGAGTATGAAAACTTTTATTATACATTTTATTATACATTTGGAACAGATATACAATTTGCGATTAATTGTGCGTTAACTATTGAAGTCATGCGATTAATTAAGATTAAGAAATTTAATCAACTGACACCCTAGTTTTATTAAAAACTATCATATAAGTTCTTACTATTCCTATTAGATAATTAAAATAGTGACATTTTTTAGCTGCAAAAATAGTCAAAACTATAACTAATGTTTTGTTATTTGCCACCCTCATGCAATTATGTTGCATGTCTTTGTCAAAGAAAGAGGATGGAACCCCCCTGACCTGCTTTAAGACTGTGGCGACAAAAACAACAGCTGATTCTATAGACAGGTGGACAGAAAGTTGCAATTGCCCACTGATGTGTTAACGTGTCAGTATGGACACAAACAGCTTCCATTTGCGAAGCGCAGCACTACTGTTGTAACCGACACCTCCTGTGACACATGCACGCTCATGTCGAAAGACAAAGATGAAGCGGAACCTAATGGCAAAGCTGAAATGATGTTGACAGAAAGAATTCTTGCCACAATGCCTGGCACAAACAAAAACCACAAAGCCGCCTCTTCTGTCTCGCAAAGCCACCCGCTAAAATCATATTTCTCCTCCTCCGTCTTAGCGCTGGCATTTCGACAGGTAGACAAAGAGCCGATGCTGCAGTGTGAAAATATACTGACGTAGCTCGCTTCTCTTTGGCTCAAGTTGAGTGTGTGTGTATGTGTGTGAATCTGTTTTAGCTTCATGATGATACTCCCATTATTTACAATTAACAGGTACAGTACTTCAAATTGTCCGTGTTCTAGGTTGCTGCAAGTTCATTTTTGTTGATTTTATTTGACCATATGTTCCTCCTGTTTTGTGTTTATGTATGCTCCAGAATGCTGATGTGGAGATGCTAGCAATCATAAAGGGAATTTGTAGCAAATCGGTGTTCTCTCATCAAACCACTTCAAGCAACCCGCCCCCACCCCCTGCACATCAACATCTCCTCTCCTCTCCTCCTCTACTATTCCGACTATACAATACTATACCATACTACGAAAACAATATAAATGATAAGAGATTGTGGTCGTGGGTTATAATAAATTTTAGTTAAATAGGTGGTAAATACGATACAAGGAAGGATGTAACAAAAATATACTTTGACTGATAATCACTGCTCTCCCTGCAATATACTACATATGTGCTGACTGGATCCAGCAGTACTACAGTACTACAGATATCAGAGACAAAACGGCTACCATGACATAAGACAATTTTTTTACACAATGCTAATGGTGATTAATTTGCCTTCCAACTCAATTTGAACACAACAATGGGATTTACTAAAATGATCCCTGCGCATGGCAATGTATTTAAGTAAAGGTGGTAGAAACCACAACAAAATTCAAATGAACTGGGTTGTGCATACTCTCACCTATTTGAGAATGTTTCTTCCAAGATGACACAGCCTGTATGAGATTTTGATTAATACAAATTTATCAGATAATCCCGTCTGTAAGGAAAGAGTTAAAACAAGAAACCAAAAATGTTTTAAAATTATCTTAAAAAAAAGAAGAAGATAATAATAAAAAAAATAATTTTTGTATAATTGAGTGAAGGAGGTGATATGGCTTGCACATCCCTGGTCAACTTTAAACTTTGGGAACAGGAGCAACAGATGAAGTGGTGGTGCATTGTGGAGGGTATTAAATTTAGGGACACCCCAAAATCTCCCCCGCTGTGTGTGTGTGTGTGTCTGCGTGCGTGGGTGTGTGTGTGTGTGAGTGTGACAGCAGGGAGCAGCTCAGCGCAGGACGCGGCACGCAGCAAGGGGCCATTAGACATGGTGGGGTGACCCACTTAAAAGGCTAAAAAACACACACGCACACACGCACACACACGCACACACACAAAGCATGAAACTTCCCTTTCTTGCAGCCAATGTGCCATGATAACTAAAGCTGTGATTCTTAAATATCGGGTTTAGAGTGGCCTTAGTCACATAAAGTCGTTTTCACAGTGTCACATGTGGTGGGAAACTGTTGCTCCATTGAGCCTCAAAAAACACAAAAGTCCAACAAACTATTTTCTTGTGATGAAGAACATTCTTCCTGTATGATTTTCAGACTGAAATTCTTGCAAATTGGTATTAAGCTGGGACTGTTCTCATGGGAATTTAGTAGTTTTTTATGAACTGAGTAAGAAGAAAATTATATAGTTTAGGTAAAAGGTTTATTTTTGTAGTTTTCAACACACAAACATGCACGCACCCACACACGCGCGCGCACACCCACACGCACTGTTTTAGTTGTGACTCATCCATCGCATCACCCACCTTGGTTTAGAGTCAAACTGGAACAACCTGAGACTACAGTCTGTCTTATTTGTCGATTTGATAAAAGGGAAAGGGTAAGACGTGTACGTGTAAGAAAAATAAAACAGTGAATTAGACACAATATTAAGTTACACTACACAATTTTATATTATGAGAGGCAGAATTGCTTACTGATTTCAAAATAACTTTACTTAAATTGCAAATGATTAACACAGTGTTTGCTTTGTTACATATTGCAGGACATTGCTGTTAAAATGCCAGACTTTTGTGCAGCTCTTTGCAAACAAGACATTTCATCTCTAAGATATTGTTGTATATATAATATTTAATGTTGTGTATTTAGTGCATTTAGCAATATGTTTTTATTATTAAAGATTATTATTGTTGATGTTGTTGAATAATAATAATAATAATAAGTATTATTATTATTAGTAGTATTATTATCATTATTATTATTTTAAAGTTTTTCCTGGGCATGAATAAAGTTGCCTATTTTCTTTTGTATTCTCTTCTAATCTTGTTTAGTCCCGTCTAATCTATTCTGGTCTTTTTTTTCCTTCTTTTTTTTTAATAGGTTAGTCCTTGTTGTAAAATGAATTATTCAACTGGGTTTTTTTAAAACTAATTTTAAGGTTTTCCAAAACCGCAGATAGGAGGAGGAAGTGGGAGCTTGCTTTAAAAAGGGAGGATTTATTATTAGTTATTAACAAGTATTTAGTATAATAATTACGCTTATAAACTAAACTGCTCGATAATCAGTTGTTTTTTGGTAAACCAATAAATGTACAATAAAAACACAATGGCATGAATGAGAGAGGCGGAACGAGGTGACTGTGGCAAGATGGACGCCCAGTGCGGACGTACGATTCTATTGGCCAGCAGGTTGATGAGACATCCACAGAGTAAATTCTGTAGAGTACATTTTACTCTATTTAGAGTGGGACCAAATAGACTCAGTTTTAGAGTAATATTTAAACGAGGAAGAGAGTAAAATAAAGATTTGGGAAAAATAAGTCACTCAAGGGTTGAGGAACGAACTCACGACCTTCAGCTTGGGAGACAGCCGATCTACTCCCTACTACTACTACTACTCTCTCTCTCTCTCTTTCTATATATATATATATATATATATATATATATATATATATATATATATATATATATATAAATTAATACATACATATTTTGTATTCCTTACAAGGGTCGTATTTAGCATTAAATCAACATTTTTGTTAAAAAGCAGATATATACAGTACTTTTGTTTTAACCATTACAGAAGCATAAAAAAAGGTTTGAACTGATTCACTGTGGCGACCCCTGAAGGGAAAAGCCAAAAGGAAAAGAAGAAATGCAATGATAGTAAAAAATTGGCATAATTTTTATTCGGCGTTTCATTTTTTGGCCAAGCATTTTTCATTTTTGGTTTTCGGTTTCGGCCAAACATTTTCATTTTGGTGCATCCCTAGTAATGACCGATGCTGGTAATTTGGGGGCAGCTATGAAAGCTTGTTAAGCTATGAAAGAAAAAAGTTAGGATGTTGCTTTACCTTGCATCAGTTTACAATGAAATATACAGTAGATACTGTAGTAGTTGTTTTTTCAAAGAAGAGTATTATTTTAAATTGTACATGTTATTGATGGGTCCACTCATGTCCAAATCAGCAAAAACACAACATCAATATCAACCGTTAATAATTTGATGAGATTTTTTTTTTGTGTAAAGCCCTCTATTTGATGAGATAAAAACATTTCAATCGTTCAAAATGCTCAAGGTTTTGGTGCATATTGCAGTTTACTCCTTAGCTCCCATTTATTTGTGTATTTATTATTCCATCTAAACTTACTTCTCAGTATGTGACATATTTGCATAATTTTAATTATCCCTTCGAATAAGTTAAATGAACATCAGGTTCTGCACAACAATGCGGGCTTCCACAATAAATCTTCAGCCATGTCTTTTTTTCTACAGAGATAATTACTATTTGGCTGCAGCGTTCCACTTCCTCACAGCAGACAGATTGTTGAGTTGGTGAGTTGGCCTGCAGTTCTAAAACTCTCCTCCTTTCATTATTCTTATCTGCCCATATCTCCCTCTTCTACCCCCACCGCACACACACATATGCATACACTGCCAGAGGGATTTGCAGCAGCTAGGCGGCAAGCGCATGTGTGTATGTGTGTATGTGTGTGTGGTGTATGCTCACAGCAGGGAGTTGCCAATTACAGCAGTGATTAAAACCCAGCAGTGTGGAAAGAGAGGCTGAGAGAATGGGAGCGAGAGGCTGGTGGAAAGAACAAGGAGAAAAACATATGTACTGACAGATAGAGATACAATACAATGTGTTTCTCCACATGCAGTCTTCTCCATAATAGCTACAGAATAGTGGTTGTTATGATATTTGCGGACAGCCTGGGGAAAACATGTCAGGAAATGGGATTTGGCAATTTTTGGGGTGAAGCCTGAGTGCAATCTGTGCAAATGTGAGTGCATTTTTGTCAAGAAAGCCATCATCATTATAGAAAGTAGGATAATACCCATCATTAGAACCAAAGTGCATTTTCTCAGAGAGTAAATGCAAGGCTAACAAAGTTTTGCCACAAAATTATATGCTTTCTAGCTTTTGCACAATCTGACCAATAAAATTCCATGTTATTAACCCAGGGGATATTACATTTATTAAGAGACAAAAATGACTTTGAGCATTTGTTCAGTTGGGTTTGGTGTATGAAACTCTTGTTGCTCTTGGAAATAATTCACAAAGTCCAACTCCACATCAAGCATCAATTGAAACCCATTTCTTCGTGCCTCACTTAGGTTTCACTGACCTTAAACTTGGCCAATCATGCCTGAACTATGGCGGCTTCAGGATGTAATCTTGTTGATGGTTTTATAGTGGTTTGTACAAAGAACAACATCTTTACCACTGTCACAGTGACCCAGAAGCACTAACATTGATTTGAGGTAGGTTAAGTGTGGTATTTCCACCCTGATCTGCTCAGAGAAGGAAGAGGGATGACCATTGGTGGTTTCCGGTACAGTTGTGCTTTAAAGTTTACATTCCCTTGAGGTGTGCATACGTAATAGCACAACTGTGAATGTACAAAAGCTAAACATGGCTTAATGACACAAAAATGCACATCTCTACTAGGGATGCTCCGATCGATAAGCCACCGATCATGATCGGCCAAAATTTGTGAAAAAGAACGTGATCGGAATATTTGATGAAAGCTTTTTATTCCAGATCAAAAATGGGATCACCCGCAGCTCATGCTTGTGTTAATAAATAATAATAATTTTGAATAATAATTTTCAGATAAATTAAGTGAAAGTAGATGATTTCTCATGGCACTCTTGATGAGTGTGTGGGCATCAACTTAAACTTTAAAAAAAATCTTGTTAAATATGAGGGAAGTGAAAGTTGTATGAATGGCGTATATTAATGGAAGATGGGGATGGGATTTAATAAGTGCTCTTCTTCCCACTCCTTTTTTGGGCAGCACATATTGAGCTTGCTTTATTGCCACTGGTGTACATGGCTTTTTGTTGTTGTTGCCATAATCATTTACTGATTGTTTGTTATAATGTGCTGTGCTATGTTTGGCTTTTTGGAACAAGAGATATTTGTTTTGGTCTGCTAAAAAACAAAATCAATCAATCAATAGATCAAACCTTTCGCAAGCACCACACTCATACCTCCTCCCAAAACCATCAACAAAATAATTTTCAGGGTTGCCTGGTTGGGTTCAATAACAAAGAATTCTACAGCGGGTCAATAATATATGACAAAAAAAATAAATGCAATTGTTGTTTTGAATCTTGACTTTGTATTTAATCTTCTGTAGTCTCCAAAGCACAAGAACGTTTGTCTCTGCAAATGTCTTTGAAGGCAGTAAAATGAATTTGGAGATTACATTACTTTATTTTGAAGCCATCTGCATCACAACGTTACAATGAGCATTTATTTAGTGGAGTTGTTGTGGTTGCCATTGATGCTCGGAGGTGTATAGAAAAGTAAACATGTTATGTTGGTATTTTCAAAAGTTGTTATCTGCATATTTTCAAAACTAGACAAAAAGGTGCAAAGGATTTTAAATAGAAGTACCCTAATCTATATTTCAAAGCTATATTAAGATATTTTATTCATTTGATTCATCACACCGAAAGCAGGCGGTTAGATGTTTTTCTGGTGAGTGGCAGGTTAGTGTGCTATCTGCAGTGCTCACACACTTGCCCCCTGCTGTGTTTAATCAATACTATTCTGAATTCAGGCCTTCACGCATGCCCATTAGCACTTACTCACATACACACAAAAGTATGAACACAAACATACACACACATGCACACTTTTCAATATTTTTGTGTACACCGAGGGAATACAGTATGAGTAACTTCACACTCTTCTGAGTCTCAGCACACAAGCGCCAACATGAAAGGTGTGTGTTTTCTGCGCGCGCGTGTGTGTGGGTTAATTTGTTTAACTTAATATGTGTATCCAAACGCATGCTAATTAAGGATTGCCCATCTTGTCCATTGAGCTGGGAAAATATCACCATATGTGTGTGTCTGTGTGGATGTATAAGCTTTTGATCATGTGTGTGCTTTTTTGGGGGCATATACGAGCGTTTGAGTGTGTGCGTTTACTAGAGGTGGGAGTAAGTCACATGTGTGCAGAGGTGGGTGGTAACGCGTTAAATTTACTCTGCTACATTTACTATAAGTATTTTTTGGGATACATTTTATTTATCAGAGTAGTTTTGATTCAAGATTCTTTTGATTTTTACTTGTTAAGTAGAAAAGGTATTTTTACTCAATTACATTGAGCTACGTTCCATTTGCTACTTTTGTTCGATGTATTATTCATTTATTGTGGTTCTCTTTTTTTTCTGTGTGTGTGTAATCATTGGTGACGTCTCACTTCATTGCACCAATCAAACACAGCCAGGCAACCACATGACCACGCGTCTCTGCGGGCATGTCAAAGTGATTCCTTTCTGTGAAGAATGGGCGAAGAAGTGCAAGATGTGCAAGCATGCGACGATATTGTAGTATGGTTAAGAAGAAGGATTCCCCTGGAATTAAGCCAATGGTTAGATTTAAGTGTAAGAAAAATAAGTTTCATAATGAGCTGCATCCATCGCAGGACCCTCCGTGGCCTACCATAACTCCCATCACGAGGCAGCCCCCCCGCAGTGAGGAAGCACTGAAATATAACAACAAAACTAAAAACCAAAACAAACAAAAAAACAACTATATATATATATATATATATATATACATATATATATATATATATTAGTGCTGTCAAAGTTAAAGCAATAATTTATTCATTAATCACAAAAAATTATCACATTATTCATTAATTTTGACTATTGATAAATAAGCCTTTAGCGTGACAGCCGATGGCTACGTTTAAGGTAGCACAGGTTATGTGTGAGAGCAATAAACATAATTTCATGCATTAAAGTAAAGCATTTAATGAATGTTTACGTATCACATTTAGAATATTTGTTTATGTCAAAATATCGGGGTCATTTTTTTCCATTTTAATTATGCAAGTAATCAACTGATTAGCAAAAGAGGAGGATGAGTATGTGCAGTGGATCAAAAATGTTTGAAGACGTCCTCATAACATTAAATGTCAAAAGAATGAACACATATCCGGTGCTCTTTAAATTTGGCGGGAAAAAAATATTGATAAAAAAAGCATTTTTTATTAAGCGATTAATCGTGATTATATATATGATATATACTCATGGCGATCGGTCATAATAAGCTATTAATGCAGTGCAAGCCCTTCAATAAAATCATTGAAAATATTTATCAGTGTCCTCTATTATACAATACCTTAGTTCTACTGTTTTGCTCTTAAATTCTTGTGTAATTTGTCCTGTTTTCCTCGCGGCGAGCTGAAAAGCCAACAGTTTTTTTCACGCATGCGCAATGAGAAATCAAGTTCTGTTAATTCCGAGAAGTTGTTTCTGTACGTGCACTCTTGAATGGCAGGCCTTCAATGTGCTCAATATTTCCGACTGAAAAACTTCATATGGGGAAAGCCGACTACTCTCAAGTCATTTGACTCAGTGGACTGTGATGTGAAAGGAATGTAACCACTCAATGCAGCACCCTTACTGATGAACAAGAAAGAGGAAGTAAATAAAATAAATATGTCCTACCCGTTGTTGTTTTTTTTGTATAAATGTCAGTTCTCCAGACGGCAGAAAGTATTTTCTAAAGTATGTCTTTCTTGCCGACCTTGCAATCTTACAACACTCATGCATCTTGTCCTCACTATAAACACATGACATAAATCCGGAAATTTCTGTTCTTTTTTTTTTGTGGGATCACAAGTAATCATGCAATATTTCTGCCTCAGAAGACTTCGTTTCCAGATCATGGATGGGACAGGATCATTATGTGTGGTGTACCAGACATATGTTAGTCCTAAGTGAGTCCTATCAGGTGGAATGAACCATTGGGCATTTTTACAAGGTGGATGCAGGTCGTCTCCGACAGCTTTAATTTTATTAAAGCAACCTTATTATTGGGCTTTCACAGCTAATTTTTATTTTATCTTAACAGTTCTGATGCGGGTTGGCATGACTCCACCTTCACTCCACCTGCCCTTGGGGGTTGGGAAACAGTTGTTGTTTTTTTAGTATACATGCCCACAACCACACACAACTTTTAACACATTGCTGAATGCTACAGGGAAAACAATTTTTTTATAAAGAGAAGGCCAGATACGCTTTTAATGAAATGCACATGCATTTTTGTTGCTTATTTAAAGATAATAGAAGATGTTATTGGCGTGACAGCTACGTTATATAGTTATTTTATTAATATGTCAGTACAAGAGTGTAGCTTGTAATTTTTTGGGGGGGAATTTAGTCGTGTAACTACATGCATTTCCTCAAGTCTAATTTTGACAAAAGGCGACTATGTAATTTTGGCCACTTTGTCATGCTTTTAAGATCTGTTACAATCAGGGGTAAAAGATTCGGGACCGGAACGATCCGGAACGGTGCTTCAGTCCCGAAAATATGATAGCTACGCAACTGTAAAAAATAAAAAATAAAAAATAAAATAAATAAATAAATAAATTACCTGCCAGGCTGCCACACACACATATACTAACGTCAGATTTACAACACAGTGTTATCAAGTCTAAAAGAGCTTCTGGATCGTTCCAGTGTGCTTGTGTAGCTAATCAGTTTCCACCGATATTATTTTATTTATTCGTATTCCGTGGAGTTCTGTCCACTGGCTCCGTTTCAGTTTATTTAAGTGACGTCTCGTCAATGTGCGCATGCGTGAGTGCGCAGCAAACCACCACGCTCAATTGGCTGAAAGACTGCCACGTGATCAGCATTGATAGTTAACTGAGCTCCGATTGGTTCAAATGCACATGATTTCTGCAACAACAAAAAAAGAAAACTAACAAGAGAGGTAATAATTAATGTGGTAAAAAAAGGACAATGCAACAGAAAATTTATCAGATGTTTAAGAGAAAGGAAAGTGTTGAAGAGGCTGATGAAGACACTGATGCAAATAAAGTTTGTAGAACACCCAGGGATGATGAAAGAATTAAGGTAACCCAGACTCACAGCAGGGGGATGGGGAGCCACCCTGCTCTAATGCCGTTTTTTCATTAGCCCTGCACGGCACACTACCGCACCACACCGCACCTCATGGAACGACACTACACGGCCGCCTTTGCATTTTCATTACAACAGGGCGCGGCGGGAAGGGGGCGGGATCATTTGAAATGTCCAAGCCAAGCTTGCATTGCTGCAGTGCGTGCTCTGCCATAACATTTCACGAATTGTAAGTCACACCAACATTGAACCGTATTTACAATTTCATCTGGACCACCATGGATGAAATATTGCGATCTTGATTTCACAACACCGGCTCGCGAAGCTCGCTGACTGCGCTATTTCTGAACCTCTGCCTTCTCGCTCTGCCTTCTCGCTCTGCCTTCCTGCATTTGGGTCCTCAAACTCCTCCATTCTGACAGAATGAATCGACCACGATCGGACCCAGCGGGAAGCTCCCGTCGCCGACCGGTCGGCTCGAAAGCGCTCTCTGGCTGGTTCCGCCCTGTTCTCTGTTCCCCATTCACCCGATCTCTTTAGTTCACTTAAGTCCCTGTCCTATAACACCATTTTGTCACCCCATTGTTTCATAGACACAGACTCAGATTTCACAGATGATGATGATGAAGAAGGCTCTTTTTGGTTAATGCACTTACTGTTTCCAGTTCCAATTTAGACATTGATATTGACCCTTACATGTTTTTGGCACGGTTTTCTTTTGCAGATTTTTTTAACTCCATGTCACGTCACTCCCCATCACCTCGGTCCCCGCCATGTTCATCACTCAGGTCCCCATCTTGTGCATCTTACCTATACGTTACCGCCACGTCAAGATTTAGTCCTCACTTCACCTGGTTCCTCACCTAATCCCGTTCCTACTCATAATGGTCTTTCAGTCTCTATATCCTCGGTTTCTAGTACCTCTGTTGCTCCTCACTCCCCATAGTGGCAGGCTGATGTGCCCCCGGTTCCTGCTCTCAAGTCTGCCTCAGCCAAGTCTGCCTTAGCCACGCCACCCCAAGCCACGTCCACCCAGCTACCGCCAAGCCGAGCACCGCCAAGCCAAGCACAAGCCCCAGCTCAAAGAAGGCGGAAGACTACGCAACGGAGAGACAAGCTGCATCTCCCGGCCATTTTGCCTGTGCCGCTGCAGCCCCTGGCCGTTTCGCCTGTGCCGCTGCAGCCTCAAGTCCCCGTCCCGGCTACACGGCAGCTTCAAGTCCTCGTCCCGGCTCCACGCCGGCGCATGCCCTGCGGCCGTCCTCTGCTCTGACTGACCGGCACCGCCGGGCTCCCCTCGTCTGGCGTCCGGGACCCATCCTGACCGGCGCCACCGGTCTCCCCTCGTCTGGCGTCCGGGACGCCCTCCGGACTGGCTCTGATGGGTGAGCCAGGTTCCTGCCTCCGGGCCCCCTTCCGCCTGCCCTGTTTTTGGACTTTTTTTTGTTTTAGGGACGTCTGGGAGCCATCCCATTGAGGGAGGGGTACTGTCATGTTTGGGTTCTGTTTTTGCTTGTGTGTCTCCCTTGGTCTTGTTAAATGTAATCCTGCCCTTCCTCGTGTCAACCAATCAGTGCCCTCAGCCACTCATGTCTTGCCCCAGGTGTGTCATGTTGTGTTGTTTGTGTGTGTGTGTGTGTGTGTGTGTGTGTGTGTGTGTGTGTGTGTGTGTGTGTGTGTGTGTGTGTGTGTCGTTGACCTCCTTGTTTTTGGTTTAATTAAATCCCTCTTTTGACCGAACCTCTGCCTCCTCGCTCTGCCTTCCTGCATTTGGGTCCTCAAACTCCCCCATCCCGACATCGTGTAACTGTGCCAAAAGGAGTTTTTTTTGTGTGTGGTTTTTTTCTTCTTCTCTTTTTTTTTACAATTCGGTGGTTTGTTGATTGATGAATGACCCCCCCCACCCCACCAAATAAATAAATAAATGTCCAGCGAATAATGTTTGCCACCATTTTTAATATGAATGATTATCATCAACTCAAAAGTGTGCCCCCCCTCCCCCAAAGCTACATAAAGTTCTTAAAAATGTTCTTGAGAATTATTATCTAATAAGTGAATCATTTGAGTGATTATTTTACTATTAAAGATACATTTAATCAACATTTACCCATTTCAACAGTTTTAATACTATTACTCGTATCATTGCGATTAACAGAGGTCACTGTGCCAGTCTCCACTTTTTCTCCACTGCATCCTCCTAGACTGACACTGACAGCAGTGAAAGAGCATCTGGCTTGTTCTTGTTAGTTACGCACATTTAGAGCATTAGACTCTTAATCTCAGGGTCGTGGATTCGAGCCCCACATTGGGTGGTAGTTCATTTTGTGGGATATTTTGTCTAGTCTTAGTCATAGTTCTCAATTTAATAAATCTTTACGTTGCGCACAAACCCTAACCCTAACTCTTGAAACCTTTTTTGTAGTTTTGATTAAAAAAATAGTACTAGCGTTCTCCTCTTCTCTTCTCTGCCCTATTGTGGCATTTTTGCTCCATACTCATGGGCCCCAACCAACTGCTTATGTTTGCCTAATGGTACGTATACCCCAGCATCTGTAGGACTAACACAAAGGTGAAGCTCGTTAAGGAAGGGTTAGCATTAAAATCCCAGTGCTGCCTGTTAGAACATCAGAAAATCAAGAAAAGTAACATTACTGATGTATTTTAATTCAAGCAGAATTTTGCGCCTTTTTTTTATTACACTTTTCCTCTGCATTTGCATGGGACAACATTCATTTGATAAACATGGAATGGCTGCCGCTGAAGCTCTTTGCCTCGCATGTTTCAAAATGCTTTACAGTCAATATTTGCTCAATACGAGTTTAAAAAAGATGACTTTTAATTAGAAAGCTGTGGGAGGTCGTTAATTATTTTTCCTGCAAACAAATCCTGGGGGGTAAATAGGGCAGAGGTGTGAGGCTTCGTGAGCATATATGTGACTCACACACTGATCTACGAGGTGCTTCTGGGCCTCCCTATCCCATCCCGGGCTGTCTATTTCTGGGGATGAAAAATAACGATAAAATGTGAAAATTGGCTGTTGTACGATGGAGAATAATGAAGTATTAAAAAGAGTGGCCCTCTCCTCAGTTTTCAGGATGTTTTCTGTCCCTCCTGACATCATCTATGCCTCTGCCGACACACCCACCTGCAACACACACACGCACACGGCACCATGCAGCTCCCCTGCTGTGACAGCAAACATTCATCGCACATGATCACCATGACGATATGGAAATATGAATTATGCATAAAGGCAGCCTCGCCTCGGCTGCGGGTACAAAGCCATGTGGGTGACATTCTCCTTTCAAATCATATGGGAAATATCTCCTTAGAATTAATAATATAATAATCCCACACCACTACATTGCTCTCTGCTGTTTTACTGCCTTGCAAATTTGTGTGCTAAGATACACACACCTATACATGATGAACATCAAATTTCATATTCCTTATCACTGGCATTTCCCACTTGACCTTTTATTAAACTCTTGAAGCTTCTGGCGGTGAAGGTAATTATGTTTTGCTGACGTCGCTTTTAAGATTCTTGAGTGTCATTTCAAGGTCACAGTCAAGTTAAATGGCCCACCAAAGAGTGTGTCACAGCATGAAAATCTTCTGCAATACTCTGCAATAGTTATAATGATAATGGTGTAATCCAAATGATATTGTACACAAGCAGTTCATTGGTAAGAATGTAATGAGAAATAGTTCTCTGTTATTTTAAAATCCTGGCTCGGAGCACATATCTAACACGTTGGCTATTATTAGATATTTGTCTAAAACCTATCAGAGGCTGAGATTACTGAAGTAGCAGCCTTTCCAATGTTGACAGGCAGACAAAAGACACGTCTGGCTATATTTGCCAGGAAAATATACTGGCCAGTTCTGAAAGAGAAGGGGGGAACAGAAAATGCCCAGAGACAAAAATGTGGCACATTTGCACCATCTAACTGATAGGTCGAATACAGCTCATTGGATGGTTTCAATTACAATAAGATACTATGAAGCAGGTAACGCCATCAGGAGGAAAAATAGCATTTTAGATGGGTAAAAATGAGTAATCTTCTAATTACGATGTAGGGTGCATGGTGTGGGTCCTCATTTAGGCCTTTGCAGCATGAAGCTCCTGCTCTGTCACCTCCTTTCTGCTGTGCTATAAAATACTTGCATCAAAGAAAGAAGCTAATTGACAAAAACTGTCCTCTAAATTGGCAGCATTCCACCACTGTTTTTAAAAAGCATGTTGTTATAGCCATTCAATTTTGGTTGATGTTAATATTTATCTGAAAGACACCATGCAGGTAAATAAAAAATAACCATATTATTATTATTATTAGGGAACTTATCAAATAATATATTTGATTTTAAAAAATACATTAAATGTATTTACTTTTTAAGCATTTTGTATTGTTTTTATCATTGTCCTCGATTTTCAAAGTGTCTTTGAGTACCTTGAAAAGCGCTATACAAAATAAATGTATTATTATTATTATTATTATTATTAAAATACTAATTACATCATTGTCATTATTTCTCCCTAAATATAGTACCCAAGAGTTTTTGCCATGGTAATTATTTTATGGGGTGAGCTAAAATGTTACACTGTCCGATGACATTTAAGAAATTAAGATAAATGAATAACTTCATGTCAACATCTTTACATTTACAGACAAACTGCATCTATGTTCAATTCATAATATTTTGAAACATAATAAAAATAATATTGCATAATATTCATACTTTATGTAAATACTATACATCACTATATTACTGTTGTGATTTGTAATGAAAAGTTATCCTGTTAAAAATATATACTACATATCGACACCTTAATAAAAAAAATTGCCTACGTATTTTTGGGGGGATTTTTCATGAAACAATAAAAATTTTGTGTATCATTTGCATGATGAGCAGATGATTAAGGCAAAAATAAAAAAGCAAAAAAACGACTTAGGCAATTATTTTAAGAGGGTGATGATGTATATATGTCTAACACACTCAATTTAAGTACATGAATATTTTGTTAAAGAATGTAAATATTTTTCTCTCCAATAAAGTACTTGATGATGGTGTACTAACAACTTGCCATTCCTCTTGTAAACGTTTACAGTCAAACATAAATTAACAGCAACGACACACTTTTAAAATGTATTCTTCCATGGCATTAATTCCTATTTAATGCTTTTCCTACTATATGCGAACAGTGTACATATAAATCAAATTATCTCCAGAGTGCGCAGTTTTGACACAAGTGTAACCTGTGAGCAGAGATGACAGACGGGTGTGCAGATGCGGATGTGAATGTGTCATTTGGGTGGGTGTGATGATGACGATGTTCCCACAACTGTCTGCTGACACCTCCTCAGTGCGTAAGAACCCTCTCTCACCCCTGCATAATTTAAAAGCGGAGCGGGAGGGAGACGCAGACAGGAGGGAGGAAGAGACTCAGGTATTCTACCCTCATGTCAGCCTGGAAACCACCACAAAGCCAAACTAATTACAGCACTCCCTATACTCGCTTTCCTCATCTATCTGTCTCACTTTCACTTTGCCTTTTCCTTCTCTGGGCTCGAGTAACGAGGAGAAACAGAAGAGGTTCTGTTCCAGCTCCTACCCCATCCCCGTCTCCCCTCTTATACTTGCCAGAAGGAATATGATTAGCACAGTGGAGAGCTGAGGACCACAGTTTGCTGCACACGCACACATAGACATGATTCCCCTCAGTGCTGCAGCAAGAGGAGATGGAGGCAAAGTGAGACAAGGTGGGGCTGTTAATGAGGCCAGAAAACACAGAAGCCCAGTGGTAGTTCAGTTCGTTAGTTCCTGTGTGGAGCGTGCACAATCCCCCTTGTTTGCCAGGGTTTCCTCCCACAGCTCAAACACATACACATGACCAGGAGCTCTGAGCATCTAATTTGCCCCAAAATGAGACTGTTTGTCGGTTTCAATGCGCCGAGGCGACCCGCACACAGTTTCACGATGGCTTCAGCACAACACATGCAGGGAAATGCTCCGCTCGCTGCATGCGACTCCCATGGCTGTGAGCATGCACTGGGATAATTAGCACCGACCAAAATGGTTGGGAGTAATAAAAGTGATAGTGTACTCTATCTCCTCATGGCAGGAAAAAAAAATAGTTTCTTAACCAGTATATAATTAGAAAGGTCACAGGTGGCATTAGTACGAGTTAAAATGAGTGTGTTAATTTTTAGTTAATTTAAAATTCCTTTAAAGACACAAAACATTTTTAACATACGAATAATGACCGTCCCTTATTTGGGACGCCTGTACTGGGGGGATTCCAGTTGCAACGCAGCAGATAAGGCCACGTTAAAATTTAGCAGTGATAAATTGAATAATAATAATGATTCATATATTTGTGGAGAGTGAGGTCTAGTTATATTTTACAATTTTAAAAATGTGCAGTTACTTCATGTTAAAGATTAGATCCGTAGCTCTTAATATGAAAAGGAAAATGCACTGGGCTGTCACCAACGTCTTACAAATACAATTATGCCATCTAGTGGCAGAAACATTACCTCAACACAAATCAATATCACACTAGTTTTTTACAGTACAGTACATCTTTATAATTTTAACTCAATTTTATGAAATAACTGTATAAATGACTGAAAGATGCAGCCATATTTCGATTAGTTTAACATTTGTTCCACTTTTAAGTTAACAAGAGTATGAAAAGTTAGAAAAAATATATTATTGTTCATTCTATTTGTACATTTAGAACAGATATAAAATTAATTTTGAGTTAACTATTAAAGTCATTAGATTAATTATGATTAAAAAATGTAATCGCCTGACACACACACACACATATATATATATATATATATATATATATATATATATATATATATATATATATATATATATATATACTAGCCTGACTATGAGGCATTATTATTTTAAGTGTTTGAAAACGGAGACATGAAAAGAAACTGAAAAAAGGCACTTGATAACATACTCATGCTATATTGAGTGACATAACAGCAGGTTCCTTGTTTGTTTAAAGCAGCTGATGAATAAAGCTGGCTATGGTTCTAAATGATGATACAAAAAGATAAAACATGTAAATACTCATAAAGACAACAATACCGTCAACTTGCTACTCATTCCATTTAATGACTTCAATACAATAAAAGTTTCAAAATAAAGTTAAAAAACAGCAGACAAAAAGAAGAGGTGGGGGTGAGTGAGAGACTTTGAGCTTCAGAGGGCGATTGGGGGAATGCTGCAGTGGATGAGGGTAGAGGAGGAAGAGGAGTGGTAAGGGGGCTCAGTGGCTGATGTGAATGCCAGGAGGTCACAGAGGTTCCCTTTAAATTTAGAACAAACCACAAACGGTGAATGTCTCCTCCAAAAGGCTGAATGACTGATTATAATGGCTGCCGGTTTGGATCTCATCCCCTTAGCCTCACAGGGTAGCTTTCTTTAAGAGCAACGCCACCAGAGCATTAAACGTGCCGGCAGCCCTGCAATTTACAATTACAATTTAGGCGTTTAGTTGATGCCCTTATCCAAAGAGAGGGACAATGAGAGCAGGAGCACTAGAATGGGCTGGTGTGTGTGCGTGGTTGTGTATATGTGTGCGAATCCTGTGATCCTGATGAGGAGCAGGAGGGACAAGAGGACTTAAGAGCAGGTGCAGATGAAACAAGTTCAAAGTGTATCTGGGAAGGCAATAAGAGAACAGGACAATACAAGTCTGCAGCAACATGTGTGACCAATTGGGAGAACCGAAAATGATGCTAACCACAGCCACAAAGAAGTATCAACAGTAGTTCTTCTCAGACCCGCATTTTTTTTGTTGAACAAAACGTTTTGTTTTTTTTGCTGATTTTGACTCTTTTCCCACATAAGAACATCATGGGCAAAAAAATTATCTCATGTTTTTAGTTATAGTGGACGCCAGGAAAATATGGCTGTAATGTGTTGCAAACTTGCCAAGCTTATATGCAACATTTTGAAATCAACTTGCGATTGTGATTGGTTAGTTAAGATCTAGTCATAATCCAAAAGTGTTGACATCATCCAAATTATGCATTTTATTGGTTTAGACACGCGAATATGTTACATCCACTGGGATCATCTATGGGTCTGAATGAATAAATACACCTGCCAGACTCTTCATTATGTACACTTTAAATTACAGCCAATAAAAATCCTTTGCCTTTACACATTTATATAAAGTGCCGTTTTCATTGCGGTATTATTTCAACAAAATGTTTATTATTGTGGACGCCGTTTACATGACAGTGTGACGATATTTTGCCAACAGTACATTGATTATGGGACTAATGATAAAAAGTGGAAGAAAAATGAAACATGGAAGAAACAGCTACAACACATTATAATATACCATATGGAACTGGAAAGGGAAAACACGTGTCACATTACATACAGGGATGATATTTTTTTTTTTTAAAGGAACCCCAACTGTGATGACAAATTTGCTCTATATTATTTATTTGGTTGTTACTAACATAACCATTTTGTAGAAAGTGTATTTGGACATATGCCGCCATTGTTATTTACGTCACAACGCATTCTTTGCGTAGTGACGTAAATGGCGGCTGGCTCTCTGTTGAGCAATGTGAAACGCCTATAAAGAAAGCAAAGTAAGCCTTGTAGCGTTCCAAAAGGAACGATCAAAACTCTTGAATGACGAGAGCACGGGGGGAGGGTGACTCTTCCGATCGCATTTAGTTTCTTTAGGGACGCTACGGAGACTTACTTTGCTTTCTTTACAGGCGTTTCACATTGCTCGGCAGAGAGCCAGCCGCCATTCTACGTCTCTACGCACTGAATGCGTTGCGACATAAATAACAATGGCGGCATATATCCAAATAAAGTTTCTTTAAAATGTATTAATCTGGATATGATTTTTGAAAAATGTATCTCATAGTTTTGTTAGTAACAACCAAATATATAATATAGAGCAAACTTGTCAATACAGTCAGGGTTCCTTTTAAGCTTCCAAATCTTACAAAAAGAAGTTAGCAGTTTAGGTATAGAGCATAATAAAGCAATATAAAATAAGGTACGAAGACAGATTTACCAAATACATATAAAGCAATGCAAATATATACAAACACATTACTACATCACTATCAGTGGTGAACGGTAATCTGTAATGTTTTAGACTGCATTATAGCACCAAATGCTAATTTTTACTTCTTGGTAATATCTTATATTCATATAACGTGTATTCACTTATTGTGTAAATATGTTTAATAGAATAATAGGTGACACAACAATTAACTCCTACTACAAAGTAACAAACGAGCATCTTTTTCCAGTCATTTTGTATTTGCATTTAATGCTTAAAAACGTACTTTGACACACATACAGAAATGGCCAACACCAGGTACAATTTTTCTCCGTTCATAATGATAGATCGCGAACCAGCACGCCATATTTCCACAATGCAAATTATGTGTTGACGGCAGATCATATTAAAATGTCACATCGTCAGATAACTGTAATCATTTTTGTTGTTCCATGTATATGACAAACTACAACCACATTATCACACTGTCAACTGGATCTCTTTAGATTCTGAAGGTTTACCTTGAGTGGCCTTCTAGACAAACTGCTACGAAGATGGGAATATCACAGATTTGTAATTTTAAAGCCCCCATCACACACATACACACAAACACACACATGTACGCAGAAACAAATTAAAAATCCATTCTAGTCCCTGCTCACTTAGATAATTTTGTTCATGGTAATTTTCTTTGTCAAGGAAAAATTTATTGTTCAGATTTCTTTCTTTTTTTTAGAGGAATGGAGAAACCTAAAGTTTTTAGAGTGCTGTCATTTAAAAAAAACAACATTTTGGCCAGAAGCATACTATCCAAGGGAATAATACATTTTATAGTTTGGACATGTTTGCAAGTATGGACATTAGATATATTCACATTTTACAATCAGGCACATGCTAACATACCATATAACTGTAATATCATGTCATGATTTGCATATTCTATTACAAAAATGGCATTTGTCTTGTGCAATGATTGGCTTGAGAATGTTTGAGTCTCCTCCCTGTTTTCTCCACACTTACAAACCAGTTGTTGTCTCCTTAGCTAAGACATGACGTATGAATGGTGACTTTAAGCCAGAACACAACTGTTACAACACGCTGATCAATGCCATGTGATTGTATCATAAACAAAACAATGTTACAGAGTGCTATGCTATAGTTAAGTAGCATATACTATTTTGAAGTAGGCCTCCATTAAAATAAAAATTGAAAAACAGCATGCCAAAAAGTTGTTAGCTTAAATTAGCAGCTGTATGTTTGCACATATTTGATACAAATACAAAAGGAGAACATGGGGGGGAAAAAAATCCTCATGGAAACTGCAATGAAATGTCTTGAAGGCAGGAACATTTTGACAAAAAAGGTGTACTCACTCAGATAAATGTCGAAATGGCTTCCAACCACAATGCGGGAGTCTGTCGACTATCCTGTCAGGGTGCAAGCTAGCTGCCTTAGCCTGGGCTCAGCATTATTTGTCAGCCAAATCCTTGAAGAACAAGAAGCCTTCTCTGTGCCTAAACCTGCCGACAGAGAAGGCAGCTTTGAAGGCCCCCAACTGAGCTCGGCACACAGCTTTGAAGCCAATGGAAAACTCTGCTCTATGGGGCCAAATGAAAATGAGCAAGGGCAAACTTAGAAACATCTGAGAAGAGTGCCAATAGTGTTATTTTACTGGTAGTGCAGATGGATCTGTAGTCAAACAAAAGGGATTGTTATTGCTTTGAAGATTATTATTTTTTAAGATACTTATGAACTGTTAAAAAAATTAATGGTGTAGCGACATAAAAGTATGGCATATGTAATCAAAAGATCATCATTCAGCTATACTGTTTTAAAAAAAATACTTTTTGGCACACATTTCTCATTGCATTTAAGGTTAAATGACAGATGTTATGGTCTAAACATTCAATGTTGGATGTAATTTTCTGTATGACCAATCTTAGTTAATGCCACGATATAGAATATAATGACTTTTATTATCATTGTACAACAGGTGACGAAACATACATTATTTACATTTTAAAATAGCATAATCAGAATTTCAATTCAAATTTCAATAAAAATACTAAACTACTCCTATAGTTTGTGTATGTATTTCTGTATTACCTCAGAAGGTAGTGCGTGATTTAAAAAAATAAAAAAATGAATAAATAAATAAATAATTCAATAAATAATTCATGCCACGATATAGAATAGAATGACTTTTATTATCATTGTACAACAGGTGACGAAACATACAGGTACATTTTAAAATAGCATAATCAGAATTTAAATTAAAATTTAAATTAAAATACTAAACTAGTACTATAATTTGTGTATGTAATTCTGTATTACCCCAGAAGGTCATGTGTGATTAAAAAAACAAAAAAAAACTCAACAGTGAACAGTTTAGATTTTGTTGGGGGGGGGGGGGGGGGGTATTGACCTCCTAATCAATTGCTGAAAATAAATCCAACCACATTTAAAGTTTGTGTATTTTGTATGTGTCTGACTTTTTGGACACACATATAATCAGATCACTTGGCCTAGACTCCATTTGTCACTCTTTACTCCTGTGTCTCCTTTCAGCGAGTCCTTTACAAACACACAAACCATCTCCAGCAGACAAAACCGTGGACACGTTTCTGTGATGTCCTGACTCATTCTGCTCCTTTCCTCTGCAAAACTTGGGGCCCGGTGCAATGGGACGCAAAACCAACACACACATAATAGGGCCTTGTTGGGACCGCCTTAATGTTTCTAATGTTATGTAAATGAGGATGGAGCAGGGCAGGAAAGGAGACGAGAGAAACCAAGCGGAGGAGGAGGCAGAGTGTTTGTGTGTCCGAGGAGGCCGCTAAGCTGCCATTACCAAGGGATTAGGCAAATGCTGCTGTTGTATCGATGCTGGTTCGACAGCGAACCACCAACCCTAATCCCCTCCTTCTTCTCTTTTCGACAACGCCTAGTCAACGCCTCTTCTCCTCCTTCTCTTTACATCACCATCTTCTTTGCACAGCAGTTTGTAAAAAAAAATAAAAAAATCACAGAACTTGCAGTTTTCTTATGCATACACACACAAGCTCACATACACAAAAGGAATACTCATCACCAACACAAAATTTACTTGGGCCTCTGCCAGTGTAAATGTGTTTATTGATTTGCTTGACATATGATGTGTTTTTGTGAATTTGTAAGAAGTAATCAATACTAAAAGCCAGAGAGTGAATTTCTGGTTCATCTCTGCTGTGTTTGCTTTCAGCTTCCCAATAAAATCTATCACCTTCTGGCCTCTTAACACTTGAATTCTTCATCTTATACTTGCTGCGGCCAATTGCAGCCAGACTACTACCGGTGACTCCTCCAATCGGGCATTCATACATTCAGCTGTGCGTTTGTGTGTGTGTGTCTAGTAAGTAGGGATGAAACAGTTTACGATTTACAGATAAAGCATGATAACATTTCAAATGGTTAGTGTTACCATTTTACACTGCAAGCTGTCAATATGATATTTAGCATATCTTTAAGATAGCGTCAGCAACAAAGCATGACGAAAGGGGGTGTTATTGATTTGTTCTCACCATACTCAAAAATCCTTACTGTGACTTGTGTTTGAGTCCCGCTCTTAAAGTGCACTTAACTATTTACCAACAAACAACTTCATATTTATTTGTGCTGCTTTTTTTTTTTGCTCATTGCCAGATCATGTAGCAAACTATTCTTTTAACCAATCTATTTTCTATTTTCTATTTCAAATTTAGAATCACACACACACCCACCCACACACACACACCCACCCACACACACACGCACACACACACTCTTTCAGGTGATTACCTTTTGAAGCTCATCTAGAGAATGCCAAGAATGTGCAAAAAAGTAATCAGAGAAAAGTGTGGCTATTCATTTATGTAGTTTTATTATTTTTAAATTTTTTGTTAAGTACATAACTCCAAATGTGTTTGTTAGTTGTCGTAGTTGTCATCATAGTTTTGATGCCTTCAGTAAGAATCTACAATGTACTTAGTCATGAAAATAAAGTATGTATTGAATGATGTGTGTCAAAACTTTTGGCCTTTACTGTATATTGTGTTAATATTGGTATTGGATACATGAGGTCTTTACGTATCTAACTGGTTGGTGTCTGTTTCTCAACTATTTCCTTAAACATAAAAGGTTTTGAATGAAGCAACATTTTTCATTGTTTTGTATTGTAAGCCACATGTCTGACGTTTTCAACAAAACAAACCGCAAGAAAATCGCTTAAATATTTAGCGCGTTATGATTTTGTTGAAGTGTGCTCATGCCCAAATTCTCAATAGAAATGAAGTGGAGGGGCGGGACCACTGCAGCTAGACTTCCAGTCCAAGATGGCGGCGACTCTGCATGTTGCTCCAATTCTCTCTCCAGTCCAGGCTCCATCTAGTGTTACAAAAGGTATCTTTGGGACAGTGATATGTGGTGATGTTCATGACTGGTGAGGAGGCACTGACTCAATATCAAATTTAAACCCAAAATAGAAGTTTAGGCTATATTTCAAAATAATAGTAAGCTGTTTGTGCATCTCTCTTCTGGCTACTTCAACCGCAATTGAACAATAACAGATACAGATGGAAAACCAGATCTAATGGTGAGTACACAACTTGTGTTTTCATGTATCACTCCTTCAAATGGTTTTCACAAAGTCGGTTGTAGTGTGGAATTGTCCAAAATGTCTTGGCAAGATGGTGGCGTTAAAAACTTTTAGCTTGAAAATAATTCTGTAGATTATGTGTAGAAACACATTATGTTCCAACAGCACAGGACACACTTATGTATTCATTTCTTGTATACAAGAAAGCAGAAACAATATAAGCTATACATATGAAGGGATGTAATATACATTGAAAGGATGACAAAATATGTAGGCCATGACCAATGAGTCAGTCTAAAGAACACCTACAAGATATGCGGAAGCTATTCTGAGCCAAGTTAGCTGCGAGGGTGCGTGTGGTGTAAGTGTTTGTGTGCACGGTGACATAGTTGCAGGCAGAACCCGGAATACTCAATTATCACATTAACACATCCTGGGAGTAGCCGAAAGGCTAAACACACAAACATACACACAACACGTAGGCCGGTACATACTAATGGATACACACACCATCCTGGCATATCTCTGGAAGTGCAGCCCCCTGCTGCGAAGCTCAAACACACCAAGGGTGGGGGTGGTTGTGCTTATGGCTGAAGGAATATGAAGCTGCTAAGTGACTTTGAGCCCAAGGTTGAACACAAACCATGCATTCTGCTCTGCTATAGGCTATCATGTTTAGATTGACAGCAACTTTGTCTTACAAAAAACAGCCATCTCATTATTTTTGATGAGATGGCACATGTGGCCATAGGGGGAATCTTGACTGGAGCACTCGTCATCACAGAAGGCAGCGTGACGCTCATTTGGATGTCAACCTTGCAGACAGGCAGCTCTCCAATGCAAGAAGCTTAAGCAGCAGATCAGGCTGGCCCCACACGCAAAATTACATTAGATATGGCAACAACGTGAAAATGCAGCTTTGCGGCCACAAAGACTCCCACACACACGATGCGTGAGCTTGTCAGATGAGTCCGATTAATCTTGTCACATCATCCAAAACAACAAAATCATCCACATAGTTGTACTCGTTGGACTGATGGATGGATGAAATACCTGGTATCGGGCCGATACCAGACATATGTCATGGTATCGGTACTCGCGACGGATATCGATAAAGGTATCGATCCCCGCTCTTGTGTTCGTTTTCTGATCAGGGACTAAAGGTTGAAATGGTTATTTTACATTTATTGACCGCCACAGGTACCTCAAGTATTAAAAATCGGAGAGTTTTTTCTTTGTTGTGTACTTTACTCTTTATCCAAGCAAAAGTATATTTTATCCATGTACTTGAGTACTCGATAGAATTTTCAGTTGAGTATTCGAATATTAAAATACTCGATAGTTGCAGCCCTACTGTATTCCTTAAAGGGAGGTTTTACAGCCAAATATTTTGATTGGGACAAAAAAAAATCATTTTGTGTGCTCTATGCAAAATGATTTTTATGAGCAAATTGAAAGAAAATAATTGCCATTAATTTCAAGCAATTTTTAAGGAAATTGTCTCTCTCTCGCTTATAAAATATTTATTTAGCACTGGCATTTTAACAAAACACAATATAAATTGAAATGTGCCCACACCGCAGACATGTTGGCTAATAGTACAGTAAACACCAAACAAGGGTTGAGCGTTTTCTGGATGGTGTGATTGCACTTTATAATCAATGTAAGGTCGTTCGCACAGGCGGACACGGATGCGTGCGGCACAAGGTGCGGCACACTTAAAATCCACACATTCACCAACGTTTAAAAATCAATAAAAACATTGGTTCGCACCAGCTAATCGGCTTCGGGAACGGACTGCAAAGTCACACACAGCGTCCTGTACAGGTCTGTCGCCACCCGGAGATAGCGGTAAGTGTTTCCGTGTTTGAAACTGTTGATAGCAATAGTGCTAGCATTAGCTAAAGTATTTAGCACGGTGTTAGATTATTAACATTGTTTTTTAGTTTCAATTTATATTTTAACCGTTTTGGATATTAGTTATAAAGATATAAATATAAGACAACAGTTAATTCATATGTTAAGCCAATCTATAGTCCTTTGTTCTCTTGCCTGGGAAAGAGAAAAGTAACAGGTTTCTTTTCTATATTATCTAAAGGGAGTATAGTTGGTACCAGTCTCTGTCCGGTCGAAGAGAGTCCAAGGACAGGCTGATTTATTATTGTTCAAGTCTAATCTGATTTGTATTCATGGGAACTTGCTTATGGGAGGGGAGAGGGAACTTTCGTATTCACTGACTTTCAATAAATAACTGTGTGCAAGAGGAGAGAGACACACAATCTGAACGGAACACGGCTTGAGTGTCTTCATTTTGTGTGATCAGAGGCTTCTGAATAATTATACCTTTGCAAAGGGACTTCTTCACCAGAATCTCACCATTCAATTTATTGAACACGCAAAGAGTACAATAATAATATTGACAACTCTATCAAATGGTGATCCCCGACGCTGAATTCTAACGAATGGTGACGCAAATATTTTGACGATTTGCGAGCTGCGGCGTTCACGGACGGGCGGAACTTCTAGGCCTAAATAAATAATTACGGTAAGTGGAGACTTTTATCCACGTAGGGAAGTTCTGTCTGTTTGGGACCGCTGCAACTGGTTTTTCGTCTTCTAAATTGTCTAAATTTTTACATGAGGTCTGTGTGAACAAGTTGTAGTTTGATGTCGTTCTATTGAGAGTTGGGATTTTTCCTACGACATTGAACTGTACACGTACATGGGGTGGTGCATTTAAAGTGACGTAAGTGCAGACCTAGGAAGCGCATTTTTGAGACAGGAAGAAGTAGCGGCTTAATTTTTGTTGTTGTTTTGTTTTGTTTTCGTCTCGCTACGAAGAATCCTTAGGCTATGATATATATTGAATAAAAGGGTTGCCGGATGACGTGAGAAGTCTTTCTTCCACTAAGGATTCCGAAGGTCATAGCAGCGCACTGTTTTTTTGCAGTTTGGCCGGGTCCGGACCGCTGGATAAGTACTCATGATACTTATTTGAAAACGTCCATTTACACGTAATAAGTTATTTTGAAATTGCGCCTGTTTGAAATTGAACAGTATTGTGGGGTCCAGGTTGATTATAGCGATAATTGGATTTGTATCGCTGTATTTTCAAT
Source organism: Leptonotus elevatus (assembly GCF_054856555.1). Taxonomy (NCBI): domain Eukaryota; kingdom Metazoa; phylum Chordata; class Actinopteri; order Syngnathiformes; family Syngnathidae; genus Leptonotus; species Leptonotus elevatus. Next base: position 3,782,679 of record NC_141244.1, on the reverse strand, counting down.
CGAGAGATTACGTGTTTTTTTATTTTATTTTTGGCGCTTCTACTTTTGTAGTTCTGAGGTCAGGATTAACGTATGAATTACTTTTGTTCTACGGTTTAATTCGATAGCGCGTGACAGTTATTTTGAAAATAAGCGCCTTGCAAAAATTTTGCAATATATTGAGGACAGTTTAGCTCAGCGGGATTGGATGGAACCGCTGTGTATAAGCGAGAGGTCACGTGATTCTTATGTGTGTATGTTTTGTGGCCATATGTGTTATTCCTGTAAAAATGTTTAAACGTTGTCGAAATTGTTTAAACGTTGTCGAATAAATTTAACCTATTGAACTATTATACTAAAAGTGAGACGTCACTGTATTGATAAATATTAATACTACTTGCGTAGAATATAAACTGGAGTGGTAAAAAAAAAAAACTACAAATGGAGGGCGATTTCGAATGTGACACTGTATGGTTTGTCCTGAAGGTCCGGTTCATAGTCGGAACTTGTGCTTGGAGTCGCAGCCATGCGGAAATAAAAAAACGTCGATGAAAAATGAAAAAACTAACTATTGATCGATTGAATGAGAGGCTGTCGCTGGACAAAATGGTACGAGGGACTTTTGTATTTTCTTTGATAGATGCTGGTAATGATACACTGTCTGATTTTGATGCTAAAATAACTTCCCCTCCGAAATAAGCTGAGCCGTTCACGGGTGTTTTGTTTAAAGTTATTAACCCGTTTACTGAATTACCGTATAAAACTGCGGTTCAAGTGCTGCAAGATTTGCAGACAACGAATTGATAGAATAAAACCGTTTATTATTTTATAATGAATAAAGAGTGTGTGCGTATGTATTTGAGTGTGTGACCTAGCTTCTAAAGGTGGGGGACCGAGTGAGTGAGAAATGTGCATATGGTGATTTTGTTTGCTTTTCTTCAATATCTTTAACTAAGTTTGGTGTTGTTTTTGTGTGAGATGAGACTGGTGTGATAATGGCGTTTGTTTTTCGAATGGGAATGTGGTAAAATAGGTTTTGCGATGTATAATGCTGAGATTTCCCCCCGTTTCTAGGTTAGAAGAAAAAAGGGGGGCTGTGGGTTAGAGTATAATGTGTCCTCGTAATGGGACTTTTTCTCTTTTCTAGGTAAGAGAGGAATGATAAATAATAAAAAATAAGTAATAGTATTTGAAAGATATTGTTGAGTTTTTGTAGAAGAATATTAAATTAGTGTTTTATTTTTTATTTTTTTTTAGTGACTGAATTGATAGTCTTTTACACTATATTATTTTTGATGTAGATGGTTAATTTGTTAACTTTCCCTTTTCGGGGCAAATGAATAAAGAATAATGATAAAATAATAGCATTTTGTATTGAGCTATATTGAGTTAACATAATTATACCTATATCTGTACAGCTGTGGCTAGGAGTAAGCTAGTTGAATAAGAAGTTATAAATGTTTTTGAAGTCGATATAATAATAATGATTTTTAATATTTGTTTTTTCTCTGAGTGTGTCATTTCAGAAACTGATGCTTAAGTTCCAAAGCAGATGAGGGTTTGATGGCCTTCACTGATTACAAACTGCGAACGGGATGCGCCCCAGCTGCTGATACGTTGTATTTGCAAGTATTGCTAGTAGCTATTTTGAAGGGTATTCCAAAAAAAAAAAAAAAAAAAAAAAAAAAAAAAGCTGTTTTTTACGAAACATTTTTGAGAAAGCAGAAAGGGAACTATCTTGCTATGATCCCATTTCCTCAGTCTGGCATTGTAGTGCATTGGATCAGCCGGGTGCATTCGTTGGTCGAGGTGAGCGCCTGGAAGGACCGAAAATGTGTCATCGGGTCCACATTGCAGACAGCGCCTGGATGTACGTGACAGAGGTCAAATCCGCAGCACAGTCATTCTCCTCCTGTGCCTACAAACAAACATGGTGCTCAACTTCCACAATGACCAGTGACTGTGTACAAGCCTCATTACAGAGATGTCTCCTCTCATCGCTGATGCCTGCTGAACATCGCCTGGCACAGCCGCCGCCCTGAACATTGACTTTTAAAAAAGCTGGTGGTCTGACTAGGATGCGACCCTTCAATCAGTAAAATGCTGCACGGTGGTATGCAAGGCATTCTTAATGTGTTGGATGGGGAACTGTGATCTATAGCAAGGTATTTCAGGAAATTGTAAACGACATATGTGAATTTGAAATGAGGGATTGAGAAAATTTATTTCAATTTATAGCCTACTAAATTTTTGCCTATTCTCTTGGGAGAATCAGTTTCTGAATTGGTACAATGGGAATTTAATTAATACGATATGATACGATATACTTTTATTTTTTCCGTGAGGAACTTTTTCCTGGACTCCGTCCAGCTGCAGCTACAGTATAGAAAAATTAATAGAATAAAATGAGTAGTAATAAGTAAAAGTCTTCCCAGAAGTTTTCACAGTAGTATATATTATTAATATACATATATTATCTACGTATATGTTTCATATACATACTATTGAACCATGTATCTTATCGTATTGAGTTGATGCTATTTAATAAATAATAGCGAGTTTGATGGTTTATTTTAGATTTAAAAAAAAATTCACAGCACTGTGATTCATGAATCCCAGAGATATTTTTTTTGTGTGCTGTTTTTTTATGAGCCCCACTAATATGTAAAAGAGGTGAAGTTGATTAGCAGTTTGAGAATAATTTTTAGTTTGCTTAAATCTAGGAGTATTGTTTTTAATTTTAATTTTTGATTATAGACCTTTGTTTTATTTGTTGAAAAGGTAGATATTTGTAAGTTTTGTGTAATTTGTATCCTGAATTAGATTAATATGGTTATCTCTATTTTTTATGGCCCAAAAGTCATCATATATTAGTGTCTTAAATTGTATCTGCTTGTGTTCATTTTTATTGTAGTGTCCTGTAGCTCTCTCGTTTACCTCATAGCCTGATTTAGAGGGTTGTGTTATTTACGACGTCTTTTGCGGAAAGCTATGGTCTGATATTCCTTATTTATGAGTTATGAGGTCTCTATTTTATCCTCCCTTTATCTCGACGTGTTTGAAAAAATCAGTGGATCTTTGTCTAAATGAGGGAGTTTATGTTTAAGAAATTAACCAATGTAGACGAATTAGTAGATTAAAAAATGAAAAGGTTTTGAAGTGATAATCCACAGTTTGAATATGATGAAATCTACCAGAGGGAATCGAGCGGAGCAAAGTAAGTCTGAAGCAAGCGAAGACAATAATGCATATCACCAATGAAGGTAATTATATTATATTATATCTTTTATCTCAGAAACAATTGAAAAATGTAATGTTTGGAGCCCAGTGTTTGCAAAAGATTATATGATATGCTAGTAAAATGATTACTTTCGGGATGGTGAAAGGCACATTCATGCAAATTTGGAACACTAAATGTCGTGGTAAAAAAAAAATTACCTACTATTGAACAAAACCTACTTGAAAAATAAATATTTACAAGCTCTGTCTGTTATATTAATGAATGAGCGAATGTCATTCAACTCAATCAAAGGCTGGGCTCTATTTCAATGTCACAAAAATAGATCTTTTCCTGTTCCAACAGCACAGGACCTACGGATCTTAATCAAATAACATTTACTAATCCCAACTAACAAAAACTATCAGGGTTTTTCCTCCAAATAAAATTTATGTGGGTTTATGAGAAGACTAAATGAACATATTTCACTCTCAGGTTGATGACGGAAAGGAGAAGGAGACAACATTCCACAACTGGTCTACAAGGCTGCCAACCATCTCATCAACTGATGATCATCAATCTTATCACCTCCGACCTGGGAGCCACGTCAGCTGACCCAGTGTTCGGTTCTGGAGCGGCCGTTTTGACATCATTCTACATCATTCAACGGACAACGTCATCTTCTCATTCAACAAAGAACTTCATCACGAGATGGCTTCAAAGCGGAAACACATGTCCGTCTGCCGATACATTGCGACACTTTTTAATGAACAACATTTTGTGTTAAGCCTCACATATGCTATGCTTATTCCACTAAAAAATCTTTTAATGTATCAAATTGTTTTTTAATGCCATATAATTGCTAAACTACCTCCTCTCCTGCTAAAGGGATGTTTTAATGATAATTATTTCCACCACACAACCATTGAAAAAAAATGTTTTAATGTGTTGAGCTCTCACGAGCTCAAATGAGGGAATGTTAGATTATTAACATTGTTTTTTAGTTTCAATTTATATTTTAACCGTTTTGGATATTAGTTATAAAGATATAAATATAAGACAACAGTTAATTCATATGTTAAGCCAATCTATAGTCCTTTGTTCTCTTGCCTGGGAAAGAGAAAAGTAACAGGTTTCTTTTCTATATTATCTAAAGGGAGTATAGTTGGTCTCTGTCCGGTCGAAGAGAGTCCAAGGACAGGCTGATTTATTATTGTTCAAGTCTAATCTGATTTGTATTCATGGGAACTTGCTTATGGGAGGGGAGAGGGAACTTTCGTATTCACTGACTTTCAATAAATAACTGTGTGCAAGAGGAGAGAGACACACAATTTGAACGGAACACGGCTTGAGTGTCTTCATTTTGTGTGATCAGAAGCTTCTGAATAATTATACCTTTGTAAAGGGACTTCTTCACCAGAATCTCACCATTCAATTAATTGAGCACGCAAAGAGTACAATAATAGTATTGTCCACTCTATCAACGGCCACCGGGATGGCGGTGAAAAAGTGGAAGCGTTCGAGGGGCTCTTATAAAAAAACAAAAGGGAAGGCGCTGCAGGAGAAAGAGTGGCTTACCTGTACTGCAGTGCATGGCAGTTCTGTCTTTTTTCAACCCGCTTAAATGTTGTACACGAAGCGACACCCCTCTCCTCCGGTGTGCACAATAAAGCTGCTATGACCGACCGGTACAAACTCACCCTGCGTTTTTTTGCTTGCGTCACCACAACATCCTATTTCCAATTTTTGCCATTTTTGGCAGAACATTTTTGGTGGCCGAGTTCGGTGCATCACTATTACAGTATTATGAACTTCATGGAGCCAAACACACAGCCTGATCTATGTATCTAATCAATTATATATCGATGGTCTCCACGGCTAGCTAGTGTAGCAAATAGCATGCAGGTGTGCCAGGCCTCATTTTACTCACACCTGTCTGGAGCTTCCAAAAGGCAAAGTTACGGCCAATTCTCAGCTCTAGCAAGCCCATTGGTGGCCTTTGCCTGGTCTATATTCATCAGTACATTTGCTGCGAAGACTATTCCACTATTTAACAACACCAAAGTGTGAAACAATAACCGAACCAGATTCAACTGTTAGCCAAAATGCAACACGAGATTGTACCTTAGTAAGGCGTTTGAAACTTAATAAAACAATTATTCCGTAGAGTAAAACAATGTGTCTGCTGATTATAAAATGTTTTCAAATCATTGAATGTCGGCCTTTGTAAAACGCTTTGGACGCCATATGGCGTAGATAAAGCGCTTTCATCTCCATTCATTTTCCGGGAAATATGTACTTTTTCCCCCGTGATCATATTACCGGTAAGTTACAAATCCAGAATTTGTTCACTAATGTTGGAATTTAATTTTCATTTGAAATGATCTTTTATTTATTTTAACACATTCTGGCTGCACTTAGAGTGCACATTAGCCTAGACGTATGTCACGGTGTGGTCACGGAGCGGCGTGGTGTCTGTCGGCATGTGAAGTGGAGGACCCAAAATGCAGGGAGGCAGGAGAACCACAGCAGGAGTGCGAAACTGGCGTGCTTTATTTTACAGAAAACACTAACCAGGGTACTGGTTAATGCTAACTAAACAACAAACTGAAAATATACAAAATCAAAATGACAGACAGAACTCCAGTGGTGACCGTGACAAGCGGCAATGATCCCACACCGACTGATCACCACCCGGGAATTAAATACACTCACACTAATTGGGTAACTAGCCACACCTGGGGTCAGGCATAAGTGGCTGAGGGCCCGGATTGGTCAACCCGGAAGGGCTGGAACCCACTCAGGACCAATCGGGACCCTCAACCAAAACCAGATCTTCCCAGACATGACAACGTAGGGTTACAGCAGGAACTAATATCTTATGGCAATTGTAATTAATTTGAGATGTTCTTACCTCAGACAGGCCTTAATGCCACGTTTTCTCTCAAAGATATCGCATGTACATTATTTCTCATTTTAATTTAATATTACTTCTCGTTGCACTACTGTTATACATGTTGGAATCTTATGCACATTGCACAATTTTTTACCTTTGAGAGCCAAAACTTTCAAATTTCAGAAGAGTTTAATCACTTGTTACATATACCAGGTAGGTATGAAAAAAAGTTATACTGGATTCACTCTGTATTAGTACAATAAACATTGTTAAGGTTTTTAAGCAAACAACACCAACAACAAAAACTTAATTTTTTTCTATTGGCCTGGTATCAACACGGTATCAGAATCGGTATATCGTTTTTCATTTGTGACCATTTGTGACATTTGCCACCCGGTTTGTGGTTAAGGTAAGCCATTTTAAGATTTAAAAAGAAAAACTTGAACGTAGTTATTAAGCCGACATTTCGTCGTTGTCGTTGCCACGTGCTATCGGCGCATCCACTCCACAATTTACTAAGTGTAACAAGTGTTAGAGTGGGAGCCGTGTGTGGCGGTGGGGTTCATATTGGCTTAATAGAGGCGTAACCCAAAAAATAAAAATAAATAAAATAAATAAATAATTTAGGGGCAGGGGGAGTCAATCTCTACTTTGTGGAAATTCACCTATTGCAAGGGGAGGCTTGGAGTGTATCACCAGTGAAAAGTGAGCGAACACTGTATTTTTATTCCACTGGTAATATCCTGCCTTGCATGGGCTCTGGATTTTCTTTTATGACTCTGATGCATCTATTTTGCAGGATCTCTATGAAAAAGAGGCTAAAGTGAAATGAGGGTTTAAAAAAGGACGCATTGCTAGCTTTGCGACTGTAGAAGCTCAAGAAGCACTTAGTCATGGTCAAGTTATGGTGAATAAGATGAGAGCTGACATGTTTGTCAACTGAATGTTGTAAGTAGGGATAATTCTGGTTGAGTGATAGTCATGTTGCAGTCATGAAAATAGTGCATTTTGCATGTGTTTGCTAATGAATGCAATGGAACTAGGTCTTCTCTAAATCTGTCAGTATGTATTGTGTGACTGAGCCAAAAATAAAAATAAAACAATGTAATGTTTGCACCACGTCTGATTGATGCATACATATCAAAATGTTATCTAAAAATCAACAACATTTGCTCATAAACAAGAAATTCAGATTAATTTAATATGGATTATAGAGGAAATACTTTCAAGAGATTTGAGGCTTAATTTACATAATAACTGTGTTTTGAGGTGAGCTTTTATTTAATAGTTTAATATTTTTTCTTCGACATGATTGAAGACAACGATGTTTCATTAGAAAAATGAGAGAACAATGTTTTTGCATTTTAAACAATTCAATTTCTTCGATATTATATCATATTTGCCCTTCTTCACTAGATCCAGCAGATTTTCTTCCAAAATGTAAATTACAACATAACCACTGTGCATATTACCATTTGCATAATATCACACTAATATCGTATCCCAAGTGAATCTGCATATCAGTTTGATAATGTTCAACCTTTAACATTTTGTCTTAGAAGCTTCCTCAGTGTTCTGCAAGTTGCCCTTAAACTGTCCACTTGCCGCTTGTTTTCCTCTTCAAAGAAATGTGGATGGAACCTGAACTAAAGCAATAGAGGACTTTTTACCCAGCCATAAATTTTGATTATCAATATGGCTCTCTTCTAATACCCTTTTCTTGTTTACCTCCTTTGCTTAAAGGGCATACATTCATTCCGTTGTACACATCAATAAATAAAGTTTATTATTTAATCTTTCGCCATCGATCCTTGAGCCAACGTTTTTCATGTCCACCTGTCTAACTGGCTGATAATGCACAACTGCAGAGACAAGGTGATTTAATTAGATACAGGGGGCCAGCCATGCCTTAAAGCTGAAGTGAGAGGAGCCGAGATAGGTTGCAGTAAATATACATTAAATAAATCATTGCCCTGCATAATTGCATTGGCGCCTTTAAACCTTTTATCACTATGGTCCATAACGGTCTACTCTGCTTTAAAGACTACAGTAGTCCTACTTTTATATTATATCATATTATATTTAGTAATGGGAAAAATAAAGCGTTAACTAATTACTTAATCACAAAAAAATTATCGTATTGGTCATCTATTGACGCAGATTTATCACACTATTAATTTTGACCCTTTAGCTTGACAGCGGATGGTTACGTTAAAGGTAGCACAGGTTGTGTTTGAGCAGTAAACATAACTACATGCAATAAAGTAAAGCATTTAATAAATGTTTGTGTATGACATTCAGAATATTTGTTCATGTCAAACTACTGGGTTATTTATTTTTATTTTAAAATATGCAAGTAATTAACTGATTAGAAAAAGAGGAGGATGAGAGTGTTTTTAATGTAGCAATTAATCGTGATTAATCAAAATTCCAAGATGTGATTAATCTGATTAAAAAATTTAATCATTTGACAGCTCTAATTATATTATATTATATTATATTATATTATATTATATTATATTATATTATATTATATTATAATGGGAAAAAAGATACATGTTCTGGCATATATAGGTCACAATATTAGGTATGCCAGCACACCAGGTGACATCCACTACAAGAACTACCAACAAAATTGTTCTATTGAACACCACGAAACAATAATACATAACTACTAAAACACAACATGTTTCTCTCTCTCTACCTGTCTTGGCATAAACTATATATATATATATATATATATATATATATATATATATATATATATATATATATATATATATATACACGGCCTGAAGTGTATTGGATGCCACTATATAACGCAGGTGTATCTAACGTGTGTGCTGCGTGTATCTTATTGAGTTGTTTTTCCACTCAGCTACCTCATTTATTATTCTGCCTCTAGTCAGTCAACCCTGGCTCATACCCATCAAACATTTGGCTTCCCCAACTAACAGCTGATCCAATTAACTCTCCACAGATTGCTTTGGCCAACCGAGACTTTCACCGGAGCACCTGAGTGTGTGTGGGTCAGGTGTGGTAGACTTAGCTCATTAATTGTCACATTGTGACTGAATATGTGCTGGAGATGTGTGCGTGTGTATGCAAGCGCCAAAATAGGTATAACCTCTAGTGTTGGAGAGGGGTCAGGTGCGCTAACTGACCCATCTAAATGTGTGTGTTTGGTCAGCTGTGGTATCTATGGTCTGAGAATTTGGGGATTATCTTAAACTCACCTGGAGAACTTGGAGTTAAACAGATGATGACAAAATGGAGGCTTCTACAATCACAGTTGTCGTCCTCTCATACTGTGTAGGCTTGCTTGGAGCTGAGCAGATGAATGGGCTTTCCACAGAAGACCGAATACATGGCTGCTGTGTGATGCTGTGCGTGGCCCACTAGAGTTTAGTCAACAACGCAGTGATTGAACAAAAGTGTAGCCTGGAGTTACACTGTGCACATGTCAATGTGCTCTTTTGACAGACCAGATAACAGTCTTTTTGTTCCCCTTTCTGCTTAGCTGCCCAGTTTGTATGCAACCTGCAGCTCAGTGTTTTTGACTCTTCTCTCACACTCGTGCACATACAAACATCTTTTAATCTTATCCCCTTTTATCTCAACTCAACTGACTTTCAATGTGAATCACTAGTCAAACCGAGCCTTAGTTTAAGATGATATCAGAGGGAAAATCCAAACAGTCTCACAATGTAGTTGACAACTTTGTGCACACATGGTAGTGTCATGCTGTGTGCAAACACTATTTCTGAGCCAAGGCACATATCGTCACCCTCTTAAAATAATTGCCTTATTTTATTTGTTTTGCAAAAAAAAAATATATATATATATATATATATATATATATTGCCTAAATCACCTCATGACGCAAATGGTTCCAGTTTCCTGAAAAATCTAAAAAAATGACTTAGCCAATTAACCCAAAAATGTATAGATATATCTTGTAATACTTTGTTGTCCTTAACTCCCCAAAACATTTTTATACTTTTTTTGTTGTTGGGGGGGGTACGCTAGAACATATAGAAGGCTTTGATGCAACTTCAGATTCAAAAAGGTCGTTTAAAGCAATGGCAGTTATTACAAAAAATGGCTGCAGGTGGCAGCAGAGTATAAGAGATCAGCCAGGGCCATGTTGCAACAAGCTCTTTTTGCCAGTGTTTTCAACAAGTTTGTGAATAATGATGAAACTTAGCTATATTCTAATGCTAATTGCTGCAAAACGAAAACAAATACAAATATACTTTTATTCCTGATGAAAGAAGAGACTCTAATCTTTCTTTTGGTAGGTTCCATGTTTTTATAATAATCGAACACAATATTTTGTGGGCCTTGCAAAATCAGTCAAAATCCAGTAAAACAGCCGGGAGCGAAGGGGATTGTTTCAGTGAAAATGGCTGGGAGTGAATGAGTTAAGAAGGCGTCAATATTTTACATTGGAAAACACCAGACAAAAATGTCCCAAGAAATCTGTTGCAATTTAAGAAAAGATTCACTTAAACACAAAGATATGCCATTGAATGGCAACAGGTGGATACATATTTAAATGTTCTTAAATTGGAAGGGCATTGAATTGTTCTGTCATTGTGTATATGACTTTCTCTTCAAGTGTATTTAAATGTTTTATTTACTAATATTAACTATAAATTCACATGCAGGCTTGGGGAGTAACGGAATGCATGTACCGCTGTTACGTGTTCAGAATCAAACATTTATTTAACTGTATTCCATTACAGTACAGGAAGAAAAATTATGTAATCAGATTACAGGTACATTTATTAAAAATGGGGATTATTTTGAGGATTACAATTTCTACAAAGAGAGCGAGAGAAGGAGAGAGAGAGAGAGAGAGAGAGAGAGAGAGAGAGAGAGAGAGAGGCCGTTGTGTCGTGTTGATGTTTAAAAAGTTCACGGACAAAAGGAGGGAGTGGCGACCGAAATTCACTGTTTGGAACATATTGCTGAAGGACTGATTTATCATGCTAAACTAAAAGCTTCTTGCTATCCGCCGCTACACCATAATGCATGTGAGTTACACCTTCCGAGCAAATCTCCCTACCAGCAATTCACTTATCATTTAAATACAATATACACAATATGCACGGCTAAACACGTGTCTGGGGTAAAACTTCATTTTGCAGTTGATGTCACGCATCGTCATCCTTACATCATTATTAGTGCGTGTGTGCAGGTGAAATGGTTGCTTTCAGTGACGGTTCAAAAACAGCATATGGTCTTCAATCAATCAACCAATCATTCTATAAATGCATTTTAATGGGTGTCAATTATACAAGGATTTTTATTCCCTATCACCCGCAAATAGCGGGGGCACACTGTATACAAATATATATTGTGATGATATTTATTTTTATTTTGTCTTGATGAGCATACTGGATATTGGAGTAATCCAAAGTAATCAAGTTGCATTACTTTAATATTATGGTACTTGGATTACGTAATTTTTTTTAGCAGGAAACTGTTAACGGAATACATTTCGAAAGTAACCCTCCCATGCAACCCTGTTCATATGTTTAGATTATCTAGTGTGAGCAGCCTGCTACAGTGTGAGAGGAGAGTGGCACAGGTGGCATGGAGCCGCAGCACTGCCGAGGGCATCAGATTGGCATGTGGCACAGAGCCAACCAAACATAACATATGCCAACGGGGGAGGAAAGCGACAGCCGAGAGAGAGAGGCAAAGCAACAGAACAGAGATGGATGAATAACAGTTTTTCTACCATGCACATGGGTCCACAGGTCTCTTGTCTTGCACCATATGCTGTCAGCATGTCTGTCTACCTGTCCGTGTGTCTCACTGTCTTTCCGTCGTGAACCAAAGTGCCGTCAGTGGTCAACTGTCAGTGTCAAGATGATGGGCGTCCTAGGCCCCTGAACATCTAGCTCGCACAGCCGTCCTATACCCGAGTGTGCAAACAAATACCCACATAAAACCAGCGCCAGATTGTGTCATTATCATACTCATCAATTATGTAAACAATTATGTATACAAAGTAACAACATAAACACAAACGTAATTACACAAAGAACATACATATACACACATACACAAGCATTTTAAACATTATGAATTTGATTTTGTACAGTTTGCAATTATAATAAAGCCAATTGTATTCTATTCTATTACTGTAAGGATCTTCTGTGAGATCAGGTATCGTCCTCATATTTGAGGAAGTATTCATTTGCAATGTTGTGTCGGAGAGCACAGCTGCCACACCCATAATGAAGATGGCACACTGTGCCATGGTCCATGGTTCGGTGCTTACACAGTTTTCACGTTGTCATTGCTTGTCATCGTCCGAATTTTCCGTCACGATCCCCTATTGTCACTCATCATTCAAATTTTCTGTCAGGACCTCACCAGCCTCCCGCTAATGAGCAAATATTTTCGGGGCATATGTAACAGCCATTTGGGTGCAAATGAAATTGTCCTTCAGGCCCCAATTTGGTTAGTGGCGGCCCTGTCGGAGAGCTAGATATCATTTAATTAGTGATCCAGGCAATATTGGGAAAAATTAAGGGACAACAGAAAAGTTATCCCAAATCTCCAGGCAGGCGTTGCATATTTGAAACGACTAATTGCTCATCCCCTAATTAATCCACATTCATATTTGTTTTGCCTTTTTTTTTTTTACTCAAAAATACCACTGCAGACCTTCGTTGTGCATTAGCAGTTTCCCAGTAGCTCACTAGATGGCAAGCTCTCTCACTTTCAAAGTGTCTGCCTTCCTGGCTTCACTGAAATTGATTTTCTAGGTATCAATTTCATGTAAGCATCACTACCGATCTCCTTTATTTTGAAACCAATACTGCATAAAATGACTCGGGATAATATAGAGATAGAGTATATACCAATTTGTAGGTTTTATCTCCTCTAGGTTTTACCACAGGGGCAGCTGTATTTCATTGTTGCAGATTTGTAACGTGTGCTCGGACATGTACCAATGAATGCCACATGCTTTATCTATTGGTTTGCCTATACTTTGAGCAATAATCAATACTAGGGTTATTTTCTTATCACCAGTGTTTACTTATTACTTTGAGCTGTCATTGATGGTATATCCTATGGAAAATGAAATAATTTGGAGTGAAGTTACATACTATCAGAGGCAGATTTGATCAAAAGTAATAATAGTAATAGTAATAATAATCATAACCAACGTCATACTAGACCAGTAGTGGGCAAAATTGGCCCTTGAGGGCCGGAGTCCTGCAGGTTTTAGATGTTTCCAATCAACAGGATCGTTATCAGGCTTATACAGAGCTTGCTGATGAGCTGATTATATATCAGCTGTGTTGGAGAAGGGAAACATTGCTAGTAGAAATTAATTATGAGGTTAATAACCGCTGCAGTATGTCCGGTTAGAACATAGATTGTCCAGGTGAGGCAATGATCAGACCAGTTTATCTCTTTCTGTTGTTTAATTGTGGGGAGGGGATGGGGGTTTAAGTGTGTGGTTTCTGCAAATCAAATACAATACAATACAAATCAAAAAGGAGCGATTGCAAGGCTATAATACAATGTGACTTAGCTGGGCTACTTAGTGATACATAAGTTCAAAATAGAACACGTACCATTAACTTAAATTAATATATGACTTAGAATTACTGTGAACGTTACATGAGGGCACCTACCCGCGAATGCATGCACACATTGAGAAATGGGGATTTGTAGCAAAGCTTGAACATATAGTGACCAACTTTGTCTGTCTGTCGGTTAGCGTAGGTTTTAACAAGCAGCATAGGTGGCCAAGAACGTGCCTAACTATAATTGAAATAGTGCCAATGAACTGACCAGCAGAGGGCCCTGCAACCTCACAAACAGTTCAACCTGGCCTTTTTAACAGCCGCCCCCAAATCTGAAAAGCAGATTTGTGTCCATTTAGGCCATCTGAGAATCTTCTTGAGGGATTACTGGCAATTTTACGAGACGAGCCACAGGTCTGAGAAAGATTTTGTCCTTCACTTCACCAACCCTATTGTCTCGCAGGGTCGTCTTGACTATTCTGACAGGCCAGAGGGCTCTTGGTGAGTGTGGGTCTGCCAGCATGACTACAGTTCCAATTTTGAGATCATCTTTGTTGTCTGTCCATTTGTTACGAGTTTGTAACGCAGGTAAGTAATTTTGTGTGAAGCATTTCCAAAACTGGTCACTAAGTATTTGACTATGTCTCCACCGCTTCCTGCTCAGAAGGTCGGATTCGAGGTACACCACTTGTGGTAAAGCTGAATCATGCCACCCCATCAAGAGCGTATTTGAAGTAATCGGATCTGGATCTGCGGTATCAGATAACAGATAGATGACAGATGACAGATAGCCCAAAGGTTTGGAATTGAGAATTCCTTCGATTTCCACTAGCACCGTTCTCAATACCTCTTCAGGAACAACTTGCAACTTGGTACGGAGGGCACTTTTCACTTATCTCTCTTTCCCACACTCCTCCGAAGTGTGGGGCCTTTGGTGGGTTGAAATGAAAGTCAATCTGCTGCAAGGCCAACTGGGTTTTCAGAAGGAGGGCTAGTTGTTGAAAAGCTTGTTCCAGCTCTGCAGTACCTCCCTTGAAATGTGTTCCTTGGTCAGAGTAAATTTCCTGAGGTTTTCCTCTCCTAGCAAGTAATCTGCGCAAATACATGAGGAAGGCATCACTGTTGAGACTGCTAAGGAGGTCTATATACACATCTCTCTTGGTTAGACATTTATACAAAATGCTACAGCGTTTCTCAGTTCTTCTGCCTATCTTGACCTCTGGGGGGTCAAAACAATTCATCCCCCTAGAGTAGAATGCTGGATGATAAAGTCTGAGGCTGGTGGCCATTTTTGGTACCTCTGGCTTTAATCTCCATTTTTAACATTGTAGGCAATTGAGGAAGTTGCGCACTGCTTGTCGGCCTCTCAAAATTCAATAACGCCTACGTATCTTGGCGAAGACTCGCTCAGCTCCTGGGTGGTGAAACTGTTGGTCGTAGGCTTTGATGAGCTTCGTGACGTGATGTGTTGGGTCAAGTACTATTGGGTGAAGGGATTCTGGAATTAAATTGCAGTGGCGGAGACGACCACCAACTCTTATGAGCTTCTTTTCTTGATCCCACTCAGGTGACAGCTTCAGTAGACGACTGCCTGAGTGCACATTCTTACAGGCCTTCAGAAGTTCTGTTTCAATGGAGAAACTGTCAATTTGTGTTCTTCTGAGGGCGGTTAGTTCAGCCAACCCGAAATCTTCTGCTGAAGGGCTATAAGTGTTGCTGGTTGATCCATACAGGCTTTGGGCGACAGCCGCAAGCAAATCTTGGAAGTTATTAAACTGATATGAATCAGGCAGCGGAGATGCTGTGCTGTCTGAAATTTGGCCACAAAATACCTGTTTTCTCAACTCTTCTGGGATGTCGTTATATGCAATGTGGTTTGAATGGCCATTTTGACGGGTGTTGCATTAGGAAATCGGGACCTCGATTCCAGCGATTGTTCTCTTGGAGGTAGGCCAGAGCCTTCCCATGCGTGATGTCATCTGCACGATTATTTTGGAAATTCACATAGCGCCATGACTGTGGAATGGTGAGTTCCTGTATTTCGGCTATCCTAGTCCCAACAAACACTTTGTATTTACAGGACTCTGACTGCAGCCAAGTAAGAACTGTTGTGGAGTCGGTCTAGTAGACATAGTCCTGTATTTTCAGAGTGAGCTCCTTCTTCAAAACTGCTGCCAGTTGAGTTTTGCTGAGAGAAGCACTTAGTACTAACCTGGGTATTGAAAGTTGCCTTTTTGGTGTCACGCGTGATCTAGTCGCCAGACAGGACACTTGTCACCTTGTCCAAAATTGGTGCAGAGGTATTTCACTGACCCATATGCTTGCTCTGACGCATCGCTGAAATTGTGAACTGTCCTGTGACAGGGAGAAGAATGTGAGTTTGAGTCAGTATAGCACCTAGAAAAGGAAATCTTGTCCCATTCTCGTTTCTTCTTCCAAAATTGTTGCACTAGTAAGGGGGCTGGTTTGTAGCTCAAAGTATCTGAACGGCAGTGCCACATGAGGCCTAGGGCTAACTCTTGTGGGTTGTGACTATTTTGAGTGAGTGAAAGTTTTGTGCTTTCTGAAGTGTATTCAGCAGGAAGGTGTTCAATTACTTCTAGGTGGCTGGTTGCCCACTGACGAAGTTCAAATCCACCTTTGGCCAGCAGGCTCCGTAGCTTGTCGGCTAGTGACTTAGCTTGCTCGACTGAAGGTAGACTTTGCAGCCAGTTGTCTATGTAGAAGCAACGTTCAACTGCTGTCCGCACATCTTTATTAGGTTGGCTGTTTTTTGTCACATGGATTTGCAAAGCAAACGTAGCGCAGGGGCTTGAGACAGTTCCAAATGGCAGAACTAACCACTGGTACACTTCAGGGGGGTCAGTCTCTGTGTTTCGCCAGAGAAATTTCAGGTATTGCTGATCTTCAGGCAGGAGGCGTACCTGGTGTAACATGCCCTTTACATCACTGCTAATGGCCATATAATTCTCTCGGAATCGCAACAAGACTCCCAAAAGTCTTGAGGTGAGAGTGGGGCCCGGGAGCAGGTGCTCATTTAATGACAGTCCTTTGTACTTCAATGAACAATTGAACACTATTCGGTTCTTGGCATCACAATGTGGTGGGGAATATACCAACCGGCACTGGAGTCAGCTTAATCTTTTGTTATTTTCTTGATGTATCCTAAGTTGTGTAGCTTGTTGATTTCATCTTTATAGGCCACCATCCTACTAGTGTCCTTGGTCTACCTTTTTTCCATACTGCGTAGCTGGGGAAGTACAGTTTCTTTGGGGGCTTTGAGCTGAGGTAGGTTCTTTCTACATAGTAAAGGGGTGGCATATCTTTAAGTACCATTTACATCAACCCTGACAGTTTTTTCGGCCATGGTCTTGAGTGCTTCTGTGTCCTCCTTTGACCTTGTAACCACCTTTTCACTCACATAAGGCACAACGTCCAATTGCCATTAACGTTCCACATGAGTGAACAGGTCAGCTTGAGGTAGATGAGCGGAGGTGAACAGGCACTGCGTGGAGGGGAGAGAATGGTTTAGGTACCTTGATGGTCATTGTAGTGTCCAGCCCATCACTGTTGATTGCAGCCGGACCATCAGGTGGCCCACGTCGTACTGGCTCTATAGGAAGAATGAGGTGTGGATGGTCAGACCCTATTAAGAGCAGTGGCAGTGCATTATCTATTTCAGCAATTGGCAACCCTTTGAGGTGGTGGTATTTCTGCTTGAGGGCAGCTACTGGGTAGGAATGACTTCCAAAGGCTAGCTCCTTAGCCGTAAATGCATGTTGTATTTGGTAGTTATGGTTTGGATTGGTAGGCGAGGACACTGTGAATGACACACTGGCACCATGGACGACACAGACGTCTTGTCGTACGATGCATAGGTCTAAATCCTCTGGGCTCCCACGGAAGCCTAGAACTTGAGCTGCTTTGTGAAGAATAGAACGCTGTGATCCATCATCGAGCAGAGCGTAGGTGTCAAGTGATGCATCTCCATTTCTCAAGATGACTCGAATAACTTTGAGCAGCACTTTGTTGTGGTCAATCGGTTTGTCCACATACAGTGTTTGGGCAGTAGAATTTACTGCATTGGTGCTGCCAGGAGGGACTGGATTGATGGATGTTGGAGTAGGGACTTGACCTGCATTTACATCGTAAAGCACTTCCAAGTGTTTTCTTTTGCATTTCTTACATTTTGCCTTCAGAGTGCATTGTGAGGCCAAGTGATTACGACCGCATCTCCAGCATTTCTTGTTTGAACGAATTCAATTATCAATTTGCTCATTTGTGAGGATTTTAATATTTGTACACTGGTTGAGAAAATGTGTCGTGTTGCAGAATGAGCAAAATTGAGTTGGCTCTCTTGTAGTATCTTCAGGTTCACAATCGACTGGTGCCCCTTTTTTCTGGTTTTGCTCACTGCCAAGGAACACAAAGGCACTTTTGGGCCTGACCCCTTGTGGTTGCTCTTTCTTGGTCAGCGGGCGGTCTCTATTGGTGCTTTGGGAGAACTGCATGCAGTCATCTTGCACCCTGACTTTGTACTCCAGCCAATATGACAAGTGTACTAAAGTAGGGATGGGAGTTCTGAGAGGATTAATATGTCTGTGTGTTGAAATCTGCTCTGAGATGATGTGGCAACTTGGTTAATATTCGGGAGACATGTGATCCACAATTTAACTCTGTTTGGCCTATGTCACTCAACTGATCCAACTTTCCCACCAGGGCACGTACCTTCAAAGCAAACTTTCGGAATGACTATATCTTTGCTCTTGATGTTTGGTTCATCCATAAGATGGGCAATGCGCTTCAGTGCTAGCTGATGGGTCTCATATTGTTCATTAAGAGTGTCCATAGTGTCACTGTAGGGGTAACGACTACTGCAGTATGAATCAACTTTTAGAAGTGCCTCTTCCAGCCTGAGGTGATCTAGTATAATCTGGTATTTAAACTGTCCTGTAACATCACGTGGCAGAAGATTATCAAGTGCAACTCTGAGACGTGTGAACTCTCGTCGATCTTCATTCACAAAATGGTGGATAGTGGGAGTTAGCCCACGATATGTCGGTTCACTACTAGATGGTGAAAACGTACTGTGGCGTGTACTGTATCGAGGTGATTCATATCTGCTATTATGACTATCATGTCGTTGATAGTAACTGGAATGTCTCTGGTGGCTGTTAGGTGCCTTTTAATCAAGGTAAGTAGACATGATTCTCCTTTGATCACTTGCCTCATAGTGATGGTGGGCAGGAGTATAGTAACGCCTATTACACTGCTGGGTGGTTTCACAGCAGCGATCGCATATGCTCGGAGACTCACAGTAATGCTGTTGTGGACTTGAAGGCTCACGATGAAGATGATGTGGACCCTGAGGTTCATGACTGTGACGATGGCGTGGACTGGGAGACTCACGGCGTTCATGACGTGGACTTGCAGCCTCACAGTAGTAGTGATGAGGACTCGCAGGCTCACAATGGCGATGACGTGGACTAGGAGACTCATGGTGGCGATGACGTGGACTGGGAGACTCACGGCGTTGATGACGTGGGCTTACAGGGCCACAGCGGCGTTGCCGTGGACTTGTAGACTCACGACAGCGCTGGCGTGGATTTGTAGACTCTGAGACTCACGATGCTGATGATCTGGACTTGTAGACTCACGGTGGCGTTGACGTGGACTTGCAGACTCATGGGGTTGACGTGGACTTGAAGACTCATGACGGTGATGACGTGGACTCTGAGACTCACTGTGACGATGATGTGGACTTGAGGACTCACGCCGGCGACTGTGTGGACTTTGAGACTCGCGACGGTTCTGGTGTGGACTTGAAGTCAAACAACAGCGACTGTGTGGA